>NC_061100.1:4143689-4176189 GCF_015104395.2 Macrobrachium nipponense | reverse complement strand
GGGTCTTGTGAAGTCTTGAAGAAAATGAGAGGCTTCGAAGTAAGTCTAACTCTGAGTCAGACCGTGAATTGATGTAAAATATTTAATCGTTGGAGTATGTTATGCTCAAAAAAGGGCAGATAGGGAGAAGACCTTGGGTATGTTAGGTCTTTTTGAAAAAAAGAAGTAAAGAACAAATAAATGAGCATTCATTCTTCTCAGTGGCGTAACTCCCAATGTAGAGAGAAAAATAATGATTAGTAACAGATATTTTATTGTCGTACAGGGAAGGAAAGCTATGCGGGGAATCATTTATGAAAATATTTCAATTGGGTCGTTCTTTTTACTGAAGGTAAATAAATAAATAAAGAGTTCATGTTTAATGTAAAGATAATACTGATTACAGAAAATGAAGCAGGAATCTGGTATAAATATTTGGAAGGATCCATTATCATCTCTCATAATTTCATGTATTAGTCCAGTCCACACACAAAAATATTTAATATCCATAGGGCCCTAACATACCGTAGCCTTGAAACCAAATTTCCCACAACAATCATTCTCAGTCTGCATATTTTGACACACATTTTGCTTTTTTCATTGACAAGGAGGATAAGTTTTGATTGTGTTCGTGCATGTGTGTATGCGGTTGCCTGTTAGTAGGTTTTAGCGGGATTGTGCATAATTTTTTTTATTTTTATTTTACTAACTTTGGCCGTTGAGAATGGTAATAAGTTATATGATATTAGTGAGATCCAGGTTTCTTCCTCCGTAGGGGGTTAGTGCCGTCAATGCACCTCATGCGGTGCAATGTTGGCATTACTTAAGGTTTTTTGCAGCGTCTCTTTGGCCCCTAGCTGCAACTAGTTTCATTCCTTTTACTGTATCTCCTTTCATATTACCTTTCTTCCAACTTACTTTCCACCTGTCAAATCTTTTTCACTGCCAATTTCCGTTGCAGCGCTGAATGGCCTTAGTTGCCCCAGTGCTTGGAATTATGCCTTAAATCTATAAATCAATCAATCAATCCAGGTTTCCTAAAGGGTCTTTGGGGTGAGTGAGTTTTCCTGGTGGGCTGATTTTTACTCTTACGAAGTTGTCTTCGACACCATTCAACCTCCGTTTCTTCCACATTCCAACCTGTTGAATACTATGAAGGGTTCATCTTAAGTTCAAATTTACCACATAATATCTTCATTCAGCTTATCATGCAGCTGTTTCATGAAAAACGAATTAATCCACATGCACTCTCATGACCATGTTCTCTGTACCGTTCTCTTCTGCCAATTCTATCGTTACCTGTCCTACATTCTCGTATCATATTCACATAATACACCTTCTCTGGTATACTGAGTAAAGCTACGTCTCCATAGTTCTTACAGCCACCTATATCGCATTTACTCTCTTACCCTGGAATCATTATTCCGCCCACCAATTCCATTGGAATCTGCTTTTTATGTTAAACCCTTGAATATGGAATCGGATGTAAATATGAAAACATTCCAGTGGTGGAAGTGACGGAAGGGATTTATGGATGTGTGGTGGAACAGATGCACACTCACTAGGATTGGTAGAACCGCGCAACCCCACAAAACTGGGAGAAAGATTTACTTCATCGTAAGCCATTACAGTAAAGGAGAGCCATTAATGTCTCTCTAATGGGGTTCTATGAGGAATTTTAGCCAAGAGAGATCAGTTGGGATACGGGACACCTTTTGACGTCGGGTTGCCAGAGAGACCTTACCTTACAGACCTTACATCTTGTTCGGGTTGCCCCAGGTCCCTCAGTGTGAGGCACCTCTAATGTCTACCAGAGAGTTGCTAGTACATCTTCCGGTATATTTTGCATCTTCCAATCTTGGATGGTCTGGGATGCAGTTTAGATATTTGTCGAGCTTATTCTTAAACACATCTACGCTCACTCCTGATATATTCCTCAGATGAGCTGGCAACGCATTGAATAGACGCTGCATTATCGATGCTGGTGCGTAGTGGATTAATGTCCTGTGTGCTTTCCTTATTTTTCCTGGTATAGTTTTGGCACTATTAATCTACCTCTGCTTGCTCTTTCTGATATTTTTAGTTCCATGATATTTTCTGCTATTCCTTCTATCTGTTTCCATGCCTGAATTATCATGTAGCGTTCTCTTCTCCTTTCTAGACTATATAATTTTAAGAATTGTAGTCTTTCCCAGTAGTCTAGGTCCTTAACTTCTTCTATTCTAGCTGTAAAGGACCTTTGTACACTCTCTATTTGTGCAATATCCTTTTGATAGTGTGGGTACCATATCATATTGCAATATTCAAGTGGACTACGAACATATGTTTTATAAAGCATAATCATGTGTTCAGCTTTTCTTGTTTTGAAGTGCCGTAACAACATCCCATTTTTTGCTTTACATTTTGCCAACAGAGTTGCTATTTGATCATTGCATAACATGTTCCTATTCATCATCACACCAAGGTCTTTAACTGCTTCCTTATTTGTGATGGTCTCATTATTAGGTCCCTTATATGCATATAGCTTTCTTTCTCTGTCTCCATAATTTATTGATTCAAATTTATCAGAGTTAAATACCATCCTATTTACCTCTGCCCAATCATATACTTTGTTAAGGTCTCTTTGTAGAGCGTTCCTATCTTCATCACAAGTAATTTCTCTACTTATTCTTGTGTCATCTGCGAAACTACTCACTACCGAATCCTTAACATTATTGTCTATGCCTTCAATCATAATAACAAACAGTATTGCAGCTAACACCGTACCTTGCGGCACACCAGATATTACCTTGGCTTCATCCGATTTCTCGTCGTTTGCAATAACTATCTGTTTTCTGTTGTGTAAAAATTCTTTTAACCATCTTCCTACTTTATCCACGATATTGTGTTTTCTAATTTTCTTCGCTAATATATTATGGTCTACTTTATCAAAAGCTTTTGCAAAGTCTAAATAAACCACATCTGTTTCATTTCCGCTTTTCATATTTTTGAATATGTTTTCACGGTGGACTAACAGTTGGGTTTGTGTACTTTTTCCGGGTACGAAACCATGTTGTCCTTTATTAAACAAATTATTTTTTATTAAATGTTTCATAATATT
Organism: Macrobrachium nipponense; assembly: GCF_015104395.2. NCBI lineage: Eukaryota > Metazoa > Arthropoda > Malacostraca > Decapoda > Palaemonidae > Macrobrachium > Macrobrachium nipponense. The sequence continues at coordinate 4,173,110 of NC_061100.1, read as the reverse complement.
TTTCTTCATTACCCTTTCATACACTTTCATAATATGTGATGTTAGACTCACAGGCCTATAATTACTTGCCTCTAGTCTTGATCCACTTTTGAAAGTAGGGGTAATATATGCTAATTTGTGCTCATCATATATCTTGCCTGTATCTACACTTTGTCTTAATAATATTGCAAGTGGCTTTGCGATAGAATGAACTACTTTCTTTAACAAAATAGCAGGAATTCCATCAGGCCCTGCAGCAGCTCCATTTTTAATTTCATTATAGCCTGCACAATATCAGCTTCATTAATATCTATGTCAGCTAAATATTCACTATTTTCATCCCTTACTTCTATATCATTATCTTCATTATCTATTCTAGGGGTGAATTCTCTCTTATATCGTTCTGCCAGTATGTTGCAAATTTCCTTTTTTTCATTCGTTAATCTCCTTCAATTCTCAGAGGGCCTATTTCTATTCTTCTTTTATTCATCTTCTTCGCATATGAGTATAATAATGTTTGGGGTTTTGCTTGGGGGGGGGGGGGGGATATTTAATAGGGTTTTTTCTTCCAAGTCCCGTTTTTCATTTTCTTTTGATTGTATAATCTTTTGTTCTGCATTTTCTATCTTACTTTTTAGTTCTATAACTTTCCATGCATTTTTTTCTTTGCAAGACCTTTTTTCCACTTTCTGATTTTCTGGAACAAGATCCTTCTGTCTCTTTGTATGCATGAATGATGTTTACTTTTCTTCTTCGGTATATATTTTTCCACTATTATCTCCAATATTTTATATAATATCTCCGTATTTACCCTTATGTCATCACTTACGAAAATGTTATCCCAATCTTTGTTTAATTCTTCATTAATTTCTGACCATTTTATATTTTTACTGTAGAAGTTGTATTTTCCATATCCTTCCCACTTTTTCATTTCTTGCTTATCTCTATTTTCACTTGCTTTGGAATGAACTGTTAATTCTATGACATTATGGTCTGAAATACTCGCATTATAAACTATTATTTCTTTAACATAATTCATCTCATTCACAAATACTAGGTCTAAGTATTTTCCTTTCTTGTTGGCAGGTGATTTATTTGTTGAATGTTGTATTCTAGTAGCATATCTAATAGCTTTTCAAATTGCCTCTTATCTTCTGCGCTACTATTACTCTCTTTTTTATATGTATAAGTACAACCACAATCTCCTATTCGTTCTTTCCATTCTACGAAAGGAAAGTTGAAGTCACCAGATAGGAGAATAGTCCAGTCCTTGTGATTTCTACATATATCATCCAATTTTTCAATTATTAAGTCAAACTCTTTAGTATTAGGAGGTCTATATATTACTATGTTCATCAATTTTTCAGATTCAAATTCTACCGCTATTAGTTCACATTCTGAGTTTACTATATTTCTCATATATTTTTCCTTGTGTTTTTTGTCTTTCCCATATATTGCGGTTCCCCCTTGATTCCTATTTTTTCTATCTGATCTATAAGTTTGGAACCCTTTTATTTGATCATCATTCCCAGTCTCATGGGAATACCAGGTTTCACTTATATTCATTATATCTATTTTCTTTTCATTTTGGGTTAGTTTCTTCTAAGTACTCTATTTTTCTTTTTGAGTTACTCGTAACTAAACCTGCGCATTCATCACTATGATGGTTTGCGTGTTTTCTCCTTCATTTAATACTGATAGTAATAAGGATTTTCCCATGTCTCTTTCCTGTTCTGGTATGTTGTTCTTTTTTTCATTTCCAGAAATTCTGACATTAAAAAATCCAACTTTTCCATAATATTTGGAGAGAGAGAGAGAGAGAGAGAGAGAGAGAGAGAGAGAGAGAGAGAGAGAGAGAGAGAATACCTGTGTTAATCTAGTACTCTTTCGTGTAATTATGTGAATTAACAAGTAGTTTTTAACCCATTGTAATTTGGGTTTCATTTTTCCTTTGCATCGGTGAATGGATGATCAAAGAAATTATTAAACAAAGAAGAATAAAAATTTAAAAAGTTTTGAATAACTTAATTATCAAATGACAGAAAACATAGTGAATCATTGAACTGCAGGGTCCATACCGAGAATTTGATGTAACTAGGAACCATTTTTCAAAATTCTATTAACTCGTTTTATAGAATAGAGTATTATCACCGCTCCAGCTGGAAGGGTCGCTCAGAGTGAGAACGCTTCTTTGAAACTGTTTTTGAAAGAAATAATCGGTTCCGAAGTAAATTAGAGTTTAATGAATTCAAAGTTCCCCAACAATTTAGGCGGCAGGTGTCTCGATGCTGCATGGAGACCTCTTGTGGGGGTGAGAGCCCTTCCTAAAATTGAATTTTGGGGGTAAAATGTCCGGCAATTTTAATACTAACTCTCCTGAGACCTACCACAAATAGGTAATGATAATGTTGTTTTTGTTTTGGCTATTTTGAGTTTTTATTCATTCAGGATAGAAAGTTAATAAGACACGTAAACCAATGCCCCTTTTCTAGCCCAGATACGAAGAAAACAAGAAAGAGGAGGAAGGAGGAAGGGTGGGATTTTACCATAAGGTAAAACAAACAAATGTCTTCTGAATGTTCGAGAATAATTCACTGAATGGAACTCCTGACTTTAATTCCCTTTAATCGCTGTTGGGAAGTTTGCAGAAATGATGAGCCAGATGCTGGAGTGTTTGACGTTGCACTGAACAAGTCATAAATAACTCTCAGCCCTTCCGGAGCAGCGATCAGGATTAACAGTAAATTCTTAAAGCCGATCCACGCTAAACCGGATCAGAATTGCCCCCCCCCCCAAAAAAAAAAAAAAAAAAAAAAAGAATGATTTACGTCTTGGTCTGATGTGGATCGGTAAAGTTCTCTCTCGCCTTTTAATTGTTTCTATTGGTGATGAGAATAACTGTAGTAGGTACGAGAAGTGGAGAAGATTGAGAGGAAAATAAATTTAAAGTGATGTCAATTTTGTTCGCTTAAAGAACTAGACATTCTAATCACGATGCCTAGTCATGAGTGAACTTTTCTGTCATCACTTCCCAGATGTTTTGTAGAGCAATTTTTGTGCTGACGTTGCTTTACCTGGCCCAGGTAAAGCAACGTCAGCGCTGAATGACCTCATAGGTCCCAGTGCTTGGCCTTTGGCTTAAATTCTATATTCAACTCAACTCAACAGACGGCTGACTTCAGCTGGCAAAATTCACTGCTGAGTCAGCAGAGGTAGAACTGGTTTTAAAGAAATAAAATATAAAATGTTGCTTTGGTGTAGTTGATGCAGACTCGAAATCCTTCACACTCATTATTTCCTCTGGAACAACTCGGCTCTAAGACAACAATGAAAAAATGAAATAAAACATGAATGTTGATTTGGTGAAGTTGATGCAGACTCGAAAACCTTCACGCGTTTTCTTATTTCCACCAGAACAACTAAGGCAACAAGGAAAAAATGTCGCAAGGTTTGTTCCGTATCTTCCAATAGCCGCTTCTCGCGCGAACACTGGTTACCGGATTTGAGTTTTTGCGAAAGATTTATTCAGGCTTATTTCTAATATTCTCATATTTTCTTTATTGTAAGCTGCGTCATTTCGCCGCCTCTTAAAGGAGTTAGTCGTGCGTTTCAGTAAGGCGTTCAAGTCTCGGTAAGTTATTGTAATAGCAAATATTTCCCTTCCGTATTCTTTAGCCGTACAAGGGAGGCATATAGTATATAAGCGCTCATCCAAATGTTGTCTATACTGATTCTTTGCTCGCGACTTTGGTGTGTATTTTTCCCTCATGGCCGTTGTGCAACATGTGAGGGGAATTCGTGTTTAATTAAAGAATGGAGGGACTTTTCAGGGCTTAACTTAGTTGAATAGAGTCTTTTATTTCAACCTAAGTCGCTTTGTAAACATGGAAAGTAGTTGCTACGTACAATAAAATGTAAGTTGGATTCGACAGTTTTGTTCTCTCTCTCTCTCTCTCTCTCTCTCTCTCTCTCTCTCTCTCTCTCTCTCCATGGTAAAGTGGTTGCCTGAAGAAGCAAATAACCTCGTTTTCGATCGATAGGCGTTTATAGGAGGAACGATGCTAGCTAGTTTCCATGAGACCATTTATGCCTCATTTGGATGAACAGTCAAATATAAACTCAACCTTAGTCGTTAGTGAAGCAGTGAGAGATGAAGCTACGGTCATAGAAGGGAGATAATATAACAGCCGTGAATGATCGGTAGGTACCCCTCATAATTAGATATCAGCATATCATAATTAAAAAAGGAGGGCCGCCTTGACGAGGTAATCCTTACTCGTATCGAGAAGTCATTCAACGCAGTTATTAAAATGTTGCATTATTAATCTTCAGATGCTAAATAAGCCCCCACCCCCCTATTTTTTTTTTAAACTTGCCAGTCATTCTACCTACTTCATGAACCTCCTCCGCTTTGTCGGTCATTATGCAACTTTTCCTTTTTCATTTGATTTAAGGATATACAACTTTAGTTTTGTTTAATGTAATTGTTCGTTGAGTGAAAATTCGTACTCTTCACTTTTATTATCATTATTATTATTTTATTAAAAGTAATGGCTACTTCAGCAGCGTTACACTTGTAGAGGTTCTTCTCTAATTTACGAATAGCGCCTTTTTCCGTGCTACTCTAAACAAGCTAGCAGAGCCCTATAGAGGTCATGTTCAAATAAGTGTCAAAATAGGTGTGTATATTTGAAATTTACTGACTCACTACGATACCATAGTCATCAAAGTCATTAAAGATTCTCTCTCTCTCTCTCTCTCTCTCTCTCTCTCTCTCCTCGTCTCTCTCCTCTCTCTCCGTACTCATCTCTCTCTCTCTCTCTTAAAGCGAGCTTTCTTCTCGAGCTGCCAGCATCCTCGGGCTGGGAAGCTGAGGGTCCGTCCTCCTTATATTTGGGGTTAACCCTCAACTTCCCAGCCCGAGGATGTCTGGCAGCTCCAGACGAAAGCTCGCTTTAAGAAAGAGACGAGAGAGAGAGAGAGAGAAAATCGTTAATGACTTTGATGACTATGGTATCATAGTTTATCAGTAAAATTCAAATATATACACCTATTTTGACAATGTATTTGATCATGACCTCTATAGGCGCTCTACTAGCCTGTTTAAGTAGCACGGAAAAAGCCGCTATTCGTAAAATAGAGAAGAACCTCTACAAGTGTAACGCTGCTGAAGTAGCCATTACTTTTAATAAAGTATGCTTGGGAGAGGGTCTGCTTCCTAGGTACATTATTATTATTATTATTATTATTATTATTATTATTATTATTATTATTATTATTATTATTATTATTGATCAGAAATTAAGACCCCATTCATATGGAACAAGCCAGTAGTTCATTTTCTAGAATACACGAACGATAGTCCGTTATTATCTCTTATTCTTTCACTAACACAATGTTTACATTCTGGTAGACAATATTGACCATTGATGTTCTATTCATGAAATCATAAATAATGAAGTGCTTTCTCATGATAATGGGAACAACCACTTACTTAGGTTGCGGCGATGAAACGGAACGACAAAAAAAAAGTCTCTGAAATTAATGCCATGCTCACTCTATATCATAATTCAATTTCATATGAGTACAAATACTCCCGTGTGTTGTTCCTACCGTAACAATAAGCCTTTGTCTCCAAAAGTTACTATTCCCAAGCCTGTTATTAGTTTGAGGGGAAATGGGTTTTATGCATTTTCTTTGTGGCATTGGCCAGTACTCCGGACTGATTTTGGTGTTATGTGTTCAGGAACGTTTTATCTGTTTGCGAGGCATTTTCTGTATTTCTTATGGCAGCAGAGACATTATTTTTGTTTGAGTTATGTGAGGAATGCTTTCGGTTTTGTCAAGTTCGATGTATCGGTCTTAGCCAATCGTTTTTTGTTTTGAGGTGAAATTCATTGCTGTTATTATATCATTGTTTTATACAATTCTTTGGTTTCCTCAATAAAACATATATGTTAAAAAGGTCATTGCTTAATGTCAGTTGATAGCCAAATTTTACAACTTTGATAATGGTATCAGTCTTCCGTCACTTAGTGAAGTTGCAGAAACTAGTGTGTTTGTAAGTGGCGTGGTCGGTAAGGTGTTGGCGTGCCCCTCGGTGACCACAAGTTCGATTCTCGGGCATTCCATTGAGGGGTGAGTGATGTGTATTTCTGGTGATAGAAGTTCACTCTCGACGTAGTTCGGAAGTCACTTAAAGCCGTTGGTCCTGTTGCTGAATAACCAGTGGTTCCATGCAATGTAAAAACACCATACAAACAAACAAACAAACAAAAAAATAAAGGAGAGGAAGTTGAGAATAAATGTAAGCAAGAGGACAGTTGTAAGGGTAAGCAGAAACCAGGAAATTGAAACAATAAATGATAATATAGTGAAAGAATGACATTGGTCATCCATATAGGTCATAGGAAACATGTGAGTCACGGAATAAGTGAAACAAGACAAGCAACATGGATTTGTATATGAAACTCAAGGTGGAAATGTATGAAGGTATATTTGAGCCAACTTTTAAAAATATGGAGCTGAATTATTTGTGCACATATTATAATGCAGCATAAGTGGGACAGGTTCGGTATTGCCAGCACGGGCTCTTGCTCCTAGAGCAGCCCATAGGAAAATCTTAGGTTCGCTGGGAAATTTGCTTATTTTTAGGCATGCATAGTGGAAACAGGTTAACTATTCTTTTTTTTTATGTTTTCCTGGTGGGCTGATTTTGACTCTTAAGAAGTTGCCTTCGACACCATACAACCTCCGTATCTTCCATATTCCAGCCCGTTGAATTCTATGAAGGGTTCATCTCAAGTTCAAATTTACCACATACATCGCTTCATTCAGCTTATCATGCAGCTGTTTCATGAAAACGAATTTATCCACATGCACTCTCATGACTCTGCTGTCTGTACCGTACTCTTCTTCTGCCAATTCTATCGTTACCTGTCCTACATTCTCGTATCATATTCACATAATGGACCTTTTAAGGTATACTGAGTAAAGCTACATCTCCATAGTTCTTACAGCCACCTATATCTCAATTGCCCTAATACCCAGGAAGTATTATTCCGCCCACCAATTCCATCGGAATCTACTGTTATATTTAACCCTTGAATATGGAATCTGATGTAAATATGAAAACATTCCAGGTGGTGGAAGTGACGGGAAGGGATTTATGGATGTGTGGTGGAACAGATGCACACTCACTAGGATTGGTAAAACCGCGCAACCCCACAACTCTGGGAGAAAGATTTACTTCATCGTCAGCCATTACAGTAAAGGAGAGCCATTAATGTCTCTCTAATGGGGTTCTATGAGGAGTTTTAGCCAAAAGAGATCAGGTGGGGATACGGGACACCTTTTGACGTCGGGTTGTCAGTGAGAGAGAGAGAGAGAGAGAGGGAGAGAATACCATTGATAATCTTGTACTCTTTTGTGTAATCATATGAATTAACAAGCAGTGGTTTTTGACCCATTATAATTTGGGTTTCATTTTTCCTTTGCATCGGTGAATGGATGATCAAAGAAATGATTAAGCATAGAAAATAAAAATTAAAAAGGTTTGAATAACTTAATTATCAAATGACAGGAATCAGCGAATCATTGCACTGCAGGGTCCATACCGAGGTATCGAATGAATTATTCAGAATTTGATGTAACTAGAACAATTTCTCAAATAATTGCTGGTTAAAACCGTCCGTTTTATAAATAGAGTTACTTATCGGCCGCTTCCAGCTGGAAGGGATCGCTCAGAGTGAGAAAGCTTCTTTGAAACTGTTTTTGAAAGAAATAATCGGTTCCGGAATAAATTAGAGTTTAATTAATTCGAAGTTCCCCAACAATGTAGGCGGCAGGTGTCTCGATTCTGCATGGAGACCCCTTTTGGGGGTGAGAGCCCTTCTCAAAAATGATTTTGCGGTAAAATGTCCGGTAATTATAATACTGACTCTCCGGAGACCTGCCATAAATAGGTAATGATATTGTTGGCTTTTGTTTAGGCTATTTTAAGTTTTTATTCATTCAGGATAAAAGGTTAAACAAGCAAATGTCGTCTAAGCGTTGGGAATAATTCACTGAATGGAACTCCTGACTTTAATTCCCTTTAATTGCTGTTGGGAAGTTTGCAGAAATGATTAGCCAGATGCTGGAGTGTTTGACGTTGCACTGAACAAGTCATAAATAACTCTCAGCCCTTCCGGAGCAGCGATCAGGATAACAGTAAAATTCTTAAAGCCGAGCCACGCTAAACCTGATCAAAATTGCGAAAAAAAAAAAAAAAAAAAAAAATTTACTTCTTGGTCTGATGTGGATCGGTAAAGTTCGCTCTCGCCTTTTAATTGTTTCTATTGGTGATAAGAATAATGCAGTAGGATAAAAGGAAGGTACGAGAGGTGGAGAAGAATGAGAGGAAAATAAATTTAAAGTGCTGTCACTTTTGTTCGCTTAAAGAACTAGGCATACAATCACGATGCCTAGCCATGAGGGAACTTTTCTGTCATCAGTTCCCAGATGTCTTGTAGAGCAATTTTTGCGCTAACGTTGCTTTACTTGGCCCAGCTTTTTAAGGTTTTGTTCCAATTCAGATTTAGAATATTTAATCAGCTTTGGGTTTTTTTTTTTTGTTTTTTTTTTTCCCGCAGGTATCGGTTTTCTTACATAAACAACGAAATTCACTCTTTCATGAAAGTGATCTATTTATTATTCAAGCTCTTGACAGAGCAGTGCTCTTTTAAAGTGCCCTGCCCCAGTCCCTTAATATTTTTAGACTTTTCAACCCATTTCTATGAATGTTAGTCCATAGATTTTCTTATGCTTGTATAATTTTGTATTCCGCCACAGGTATCTTTATTTTGCTTTATTAGTTTTTACTTGGGAGCCTCCAGTTCTTTATATCTTTTTGATGCAGTTGTGGGGTTTGTTTTATATAAATGTGTGGACACGTGATGTACTACTACTACATCTACTGATATAATAATAATGGTATTGGGTCCTCTTCGTGTAAGAACCTGGGTTCGATTCCTAAGCGAGGCGGAACGATTCCAACTGATTCTGTGATAACCCACTGGGTTTATATTGACCTGAGCAAAGCATGGAGATTCACTGCTTGTGGTAGGTTTCATCGCATTAATGCTGCTCAGTGATCTGGAAGGTTTAATACCTACTTGAACCACTGCCTTCCATTACGAACGCATAGTTCCCATGGGAAGGCCGACTCCTGTGACGCTGAAGTTCTTTGGCAGATCCTCGGTTTTCAATAATATCTCCTTTCCCTCTTGTAAGCAATGAATGAATATTGCGTGCAATTTGACATTCATAAATATTTATGTTTTGCTGTAATTTTTGTCGATAAGAGCCCAATGCAGAACGGTGGTGCTATATTGCATTACGATTGAGAGAGAGAGAGAGAGAGAGAGAGAGAGAGAGAGAGAGAGAGAATCAATGAATATCCAATGAACACTCTCACTTTAGGCTTAGAGCAATGATTGTTACTTCGTCGTGGCTCTGATATTTTGAATTAAAAACACTTGATTCATAGTGGAACTGCGAGGTTTTCCTCCTGTTACACCTTTCAAGCTTTTTACTGTCAATTTCCATTTCAGCGCTGAATGACTCACAGGCTAAGTGCTTGGCCTTAGCCTAAATTCTATAGTCAACTCACCTCAATTAGCGCCTCAGTGGCGTGATCGGTATGGTCTTGGCCTGCAACCTCGGTGGCCGCGAGTTCGATTCTCGGGCATTCCACTGAAGTGTGAGAGATGTGTATTTCCGGTGATAGAAATTCACTCTCGACGTGGTTCGGAAGTCACGTAAAGCCGTTGGTCCCGTTGCTGAATAACCACTGGTTCCATGCAACGTTAAAAAACCTATGAACAAACAAACAAACTAAAACAAACTCAACTCAACTCAACTCACAGACTGCTGACTTCAGCTGGCAAAATTCACTGCTGAGTCAGCAGAGGCAGAACGGGTTTTAAAGAAATAAAATATGAAATGTTGCTTTGGTGTAGTTGATGCAGACTGGAAATCCCTCACACTCATTATTTTCCTCTGGAACAACTCGGGTCTAAGACAACAATGAAAAAATGAAATAGAATACGAATGTTGTTTTGGTGTAGTTGATGCAGACTCGAAAACCTTCACGTGTATTCTTATTTCCACCAGAACAACTAAGGCAACAATGCAAACATGTCGCAAGGTTTGTTCCGTATCTTCCAATAACCGCTTCTCGCGCGAACACTGGTTATCGGATTTGAGTTGTTGCCAAAGATGTATTCAAGCATATTTCTAATATTCTCATATTTTCTTTACTTTAAGCTGCGTCATTTCGCGCCTCTTTAAAGGAGTTAGTCGTGCGGTTCAGTAAGGCGTTCATGTCTCAAAAAGTTATTGTAATAGTAAATATTTCCCTTCCGTATTCTTTAGCCGTAGAAGTGAGGCATATAGTATATAAGCGCTCATCCAAATGTCTATACTGATTCTTTGCTGGCGACTTTGGTGTTTATTTTCCCCTCATGGCCGTTGTGCAACATGTGAGGGGAATTCGTGTTTAAAATTTTTAAAAGAATGGAAGACTTTTCAGGGCTTAACTTAGTTGAATAGAGTCTTTTATTTCAACCTAAGTCGCTTTGTAAACAGGGATAGTCGTTGCTACGTACAATAAAATGTAAGTTGCATTCGACAGTTTTGTTCTCTCTCTCTCTCTCTATCTCTCTCTCTCTCTCTCTCCACGGTCACGTGTTGTAAAGTGGTTGTCTGAAAAAAAGCAAATAAACTCGTTTTCGATCGATAGGCGTTTATAGGAGGAACGATGCTAGCGAGTTTCCATGAAATCAATTATGCCTCATTTGGATGATCAGTGAAATATACACAGAACCTTAGTCGTTAGTCAAACAGTGAGAAATAAAGCAAGGGTTAGAGAGGAGTGGGGGTTGGTGGTAAGAGAGTAAGGGAGATAATATAACAGGCATGAAGGATCGGTAGGTACCCCCCTTCTAATTAGATATCAGCATATCATAATTAAAAAAGGAGGTGGCGCTTTGACGAGGTAATCCTTACTCGTATCAAGAAGAAGACATTCAAGGCAGTTATTAAAATGTTGCATTATTTCTCTCCAAATGCAAAATAAACCGCCCCCCCATTTTTTTTAACATGCCAGTCATTCTACCTACTTCATGAACCTACTCCACTTTATCAGTCATCATGCAACATTTCCTTTTTCATTTGATTCAGGGAAATGCAACTTTCGTTTCGTTTAATGTACTGTTCGCTAAGTGAAAATCCCTGCTCTACACTTTTATTATTATTATTATTATTATTATTATTATTATTATTATTTTATTAAAAGTAATCGCTTCCTCAGCTGCGTTAATTTGATAAAGGTTCTTATCTATTTTTCTAATTATTGTTTTCTCATTATTGTTTAAACTGGCGAGCAACGCACCGAAGGTTGGCATGTCTCAAATACCTAATTGTCAAAGTCAAAATTTAACCATTAGCTATTTGAGACATGCCAACCTTCGGTGCGTTGCTCGCCAGTTTAAGGCAACAAAGAGAAAATAATAATTAGAAAAATAGATAGAACCTTTATCAAATAACGCAGCTGAGAAAGCGATTACTTTCAAATAATAATAATAATAATAATAATAATAATAATAATAATAATAATAGATACCCTAATCCAGACTGTAAGGATTGTATCTGGGGACATCAGGATGGAGTTTGGAATAGAAAATGCGCCTTAGTCAACATACAAAAAGGCAAAGTAACGAGAAACTGAAGGGATAAAGCTACCAGATGGGAGCAACATCAAACACATAGATGAGACAGGATACAAATACCTGGGAATAATGGAAGGAGGGGATATAAAACACCAAGAGATGAAGGACACGATCAGGAAAGAATATATGTAGAGACTCAAGGCGATACTCAAGTCAAACTCAATGCCGGAAATATGATAAAAGCCATAAAACAAACTGGGCAGTGCCAGTAATCAGATACAGCGCAGGAATAGTGGAATGGACGAAGGCAGAACCTCCGCAGCATAGATCAGAAAACCAGGAAACATATGACAATCACAAAGCACTACTCACAAGAGCAAATAGGACAGACTGTACATAACATGAAAGGAAGGAGGGAGAGGACTACTAAGTATAGAGGACTGCGTCAACATCGAAAACAGAGCACTGGGGCAATATCTGAAAACCAGTGAAGACGAGTGGCTAAGAGTGCATGAAGGAAGAAGGATTAATAAAAGTAGACGAAGACCCAGAAATATACAGAGACAGGAGAAAGACGACAGAACAGAGGACTGGCACAACAAACCAATGCACGGACAGACTAAAGAACTAGCCAGCGATGACAATTGGCAATGGCTACAGAGGGGGAGAAGCTAAAGAAACCAAATATGTTCAAAGAACGATAGACGGAAATAACATCTCTCCCATAATGTAGGAAGTGCAATACGAAAAATGAAACCAAAACCACATAGCAAGTGAATGCCCGGCACTTGCACAGAACCAGTACAAAAAGAGGCATGATTCAGTGGCTAAAGCCCTCCACTGGAGCCTGTGCAAGAAACTTCAGCTACCTTGCAGTAATAAGTGGTACGAGCACCAACCTGAGGGAGTGATAGAAAACGATCACGCAAAGATCGTCTGGGACTTTGGTATCAGAAACGGATAGGGTGATAAGTGGCAAAAACAGAACCAGACGTGACGTTGATTGACAAAGTCAAGAAGAAAGTATCACTCATTGATGTCGCAATACCATGGGACACCAGAGTTTGAAAGAGAAAGAGAGGGAAAAAATGGACAAGTATCAAGATCTGAAAATAGAAATAAGAAGGATTTGGGATATGCCAGTGGAAATCGTACCCATAATCATAGGAGCACTAGGCACGATCCCAGATCCCTAAAAAGGAAATCTAGAGAAAAACCTAGAGGCTGAAGTAGCTCCAGGACTCATGCAGAAGAGTGTGATCCTAGAAACGGCACACATAGTAAGAAAAGTGATGGACTCCTAAGGAGGCAGGATGCAACCCGGAACCCCACACTATAAATACCGACCAGTCGAATTGGAGGACTGTGATAGAGCAAAAAAAAAAAAAAATAATAATAATAATAAAAGTGAAGAGCAGGGATTTTCACTCAGCGAACAATTACATTAAACGAAACGAAAGTTGCATTTCCCTGCATCAAATGAAAAAGGAAATGTTGCATGATGACTTATAGAGAAGAAACTTTGTAGAGAAGAAACTTTATCAAATTAATGGCAGCTGCGGCAGCAATTAGTTTTAATAAAACATATTTAAAAGAGGGTTTACTTCCAGCATATTATTATTATTATTATTATTATTATTATTATTATTATTATTATTATTATTATTGAACAGAAAATAATCCCCCATTCATATGGAACAAACTAGCAGTTCATGTTCAGAAAACACGAACGATATTCCGTTATTATCTCTTATTCTTTCACTAACACAATGTTTACATTATGGTAGACAATATTTACCGTGGTTGTTCTATTCAAGAAACCATAAACAGTAAAGTGCTTCCTCATGATAATGGGGAACAATCACTTACTTAGGTTGCAGCGATGAAAAGGAACAACAAAGGCTCTGAAATTAATTCCTTGCTCACTCTATGTCATATCAATTTCATTTAAGTACAAATACTCCCGTATGTTATTCCTTCCGTAACAAAAAGCCTTCGTTTCCAAAAGTTACTATCCCCAAGCCTGTTATTAGTTTGAGATTAACTGGGGTTTTTTGCATTTTTGTTGTGGCATTGGTCAATACCCAAGGCTGATTTTGGGGTTATGTGTCCAGGAACGTTTATCTCTGTGCGAGGCATTTTCTTTATTTCTTACGGCAGCTGAAAGCCGTTATTTGTGTTTGAGTTATGTGAGGAATGCTGTCGGTTTTGTCGAGTTCGATGTATCGGTCTTAGCCATTCTTTTTTTGTTTTGAGGTGAAATTCATTACTGTTATCATATCATTGTTTTTGTTTTTATACAATTCGTTGGTTTTCCCAGTAAAAAATATCATATGTTACAAAGGTCATTGCAAACCACTTGCTTAATATCACTGTTTTTATATAATTGTTTATGTTGTTATAAAATTCGTTGGTTTTCCCAATAAAAAAAGATTATATGTTACAAAGGTCACTGCAAATCACTCGCTAATACCACTGTTATTATATTATTGTTTATGTTGTTATACAATTCGTTAGTTTTCCCAGTAAGAAAATATTGCAAACCACTCGCTTATTGTCAGTTGATAGCCAAATTTTATAACTTTGATAATGGTATCAGTTTTTAGTCACGGAGTGGCTGACTAGTGATATTGAAATGAAGTTTCAGAAATTAGAGAGAAGATTAGAGTCACGGAATAAGTGAATGACGAAAAGGAGGCCGGGGCGGGGGGTTGGGGGTGGGGGGGGGGGGGGGGGTTGGCGGCGAGGGCGTGTCTCACTGAACAATGGTACGGAGCTTGAATTGTATATGAAACTCAAGGTGGAAATGTATGAAGGTATTTTTGAGCCAACTTTTAAAAATTGTGGAGCTGAATTGTTTGTGCCCATATTATAATGCAGCATAAGTGGGACAGGTTCGGTGGAAAATTTGCTTATTTTCAGCCATGCAAATAAGGAAACGGGTTAACTATTCTTTTTTTTATATTTTCCTTTAAAATGTTTTTACGTTTTTCAAGTATAACATTTATGCATCTGGCATGCGCATATCTCCCGTGCTGATAATCATCCTCGTCTAAGAGGTAATAATTAGTCTACGTAACATTTGATGTATTGAATCGACTGACCAGGTAATCTTTGCAAGAGTTGAATCGCTAAATTAATGTTTACGCACGACCCGTAATTCCCAATGTATTGATTCACTAGATGCTCAACATTGCATTGGACTCGAGTTTGCAAACCAAGTAATTCTAAAACACACTCATTAGCAGGAATTTGAAGATCTGTTCCCATCCTCTCTCACTTTTAGTTTTCTGTAAAAGAAAACTATTGTGCCGGCTTTGTATGTCCGCCTACCCTCAGCTCTTATAGACTACTGAGACTAGAGGACTGCCAATTGGTATGTTGATCATCCACCCTCCAGTCATCTAATTTCTAATATACCAAATGGCAGCCCTCTAGTCTCGGTAGATTTCTATTTTATTTAAGGGTAAGTAGGCCATAATCGCGCTATATCTACCAACGACATGGCCACCACCGGGCCGTGGTTGAGTTTCATATGCCGCAGCTAAGAGTTTCATGGGCCGTGGCTGAGGCCACCACCGAACAGAAAACTCGATTGAGTTTTAAGTCTTATTGATAAGGATCCCAAAAACTCTTCATTTATGTAATGGGATGTGTTTTGAAAATTGTTCAAAGATAAGAAAAAACGGAAAGAAGATTTGTTATTTGTTAAAATATTTTGGAAAATTGTAGAGTTGCTGATTATTATATTAAATATTTGGAAATGTAGAGTTGCCTGATATTGTTTTTAATGGTTAAGAGTTGCTTACTGTTATTATTTATCCAGGGTTACGACTGAGACAATGAGGTTTACATTGATGAACCTACACGTTTTATACAGCAGATGGACCAGAGGAATATTATGTAAAATATTTAAGTACATAGATAGTAAAACTAGCGAGATAAAATGCCTTTTTGGCCGGAAATATCTCTTTTGGAAGATGAGAGGAAGCGAACAATGATAAATGTCTGGGTCACATGGCAAAGAAATTTTGCTTCGTTCTTTTTCTGTCCATTTTTTGGTCGAGAGAAATATCCAATCGGAAAGTAATTTCTGGCATTTTTTCTACTGTCGTTCCGCCCTACACAGCAATTTAATCACAGCAGACTGCTACCTTTTTTTTCTCCCGACTTTGCTTACTAAAGTTTTGGATTGAATTACAGTTTTTTTAATATTTTATTGATTTAAATTTATGGGGGGTGTTTTTGGGTAGAGATCTTATCAGAGACATATTAATGACTTTTTAGACATTTTTTGGATTCTCAGATATGAGTGTCAGACCTTTTAAAGCCTGTTTGAAATTTGTAAAGGTCTTACTCCTAGTGCAGGATTTCCCCTGAATACATATGCATACATACACACACACACACACACACACACACACACACACACACACACACCACACACACACACATATATATATATATATATATATATATATATATATATATTATATATATATATATCACACATACGTATTTATATTGCAAAAAATACACTAGTACGCTTCTATGGAAATTTTAAGGAATGATGTGATTATGACTGACATTAAGAGAGACACTTCACCTGACAATCAGACAGAGTATCACTTTATAAGAAATGTAGGGACACCGACTTCCTGTTGATCTATACATATTGCCAGGAACTAAATGATCCATAACTTTCAATATAGTAAACAATGTGTGCCAGAACATATATAATAGTGCCCAACTTTCAATCTGGGTCAACAATATTTGGTAGAAATCAGACGATGGATGAGATTTGGCTCCTCTGGAAACAGAGGAGACCAAGATGTCGTTAGGGAGCAAAGAAGAGAAAGCTTATAAAAGCCCTTCCCTCCTCGACGACCTCATCCCCCATAATTTGTATTCTGGAGTCTCTGTTCCCCTCGTTGGATTCCTCCCTCGCTGCGTTCCTTTCCCCTCTGCTTGCTTAGCGAATGCACTCTTACCTCAGTCTCTCTCGTGATCTAGTGGATTCCAAGTTTCTGATTACTCATTTTAGATTTTTTTATCAGTTACAGATCGGATTTTGCTGATCCTGCTCTCACGCCAAGAGAATGTTAAGGTATTGTCCATTTCCAGCTTATTATAATTCAATTAATATGGAAAAAATTAAATTCCTGTAGGTTACCGTCAAGAAATGGGCCTCATGGACTAGCAGCTCCTTTGGAAATGGCTTAGGTTTATTAACACTGATTTACATCCTGATTGAAACTCTCTCTCTCTCTCTCATCTCTCTCTCTCTCTCTCTCTCTCCTCTCTCTCTCTCTCTCTCTCTCTCTTAATACGGTCACATGTTGTAAAGTGGTTGTCTGGAAAAAGCAAAACAATAAACTAATTTTCGATCGATAGGCGTTTAAATGATGAACGATGCAGCGAGTTTCCATGAAAGCAATTATGCCTCATTTGGATGAGCAGTGAAATATACACAGAACCTTAGTCGTTAGTGAAGCAGTGAGAGATAAAGCTAGGGTTAGAGAGGAAGGGGGGGGGGGAGGGGGAAGAGAGCAAGGGAGATAATATAACAGCCGTGAAATGATCGGTAGGTAACCCTTCTAATTAGATATCAGCATATCATAATTAAAAAAGGAGGGGCCCTCTGACGAGGTAATCCTTACTCATATCGAGAAGAAGACATTGAAAGTAGTTATTAAATTGTTGCTTTATTACTTTCCAGATGCTAAATATGCCCCCCCCCCGCCCCCCCCCCCCCCATTTTTTTAAAACTTGACAGTTATTCTTCCTACTCATGAACCGTTCTCCACTTTTTTTTTTTTTCATTTGATTTAGGGAAATGCAACTTTAGTTTCGTTTATTATTATTATTATTATTATTATTATTATTATTATTATTATTATTATTATTATTATTATTATTATTATTATTGATCAGAAAATAAGCCCCCATTCATATGGAACAAGCCAGTAGTTAATTTTTAGAATACACGAACGATATTCCTTTACTATCTCTTATTCTTTCACTAGCACACAGTTTACATTCGGGTAGACAATATTTACCGTTGTTGTTTTATGCATGGAACCATAAATAATGGAACACTTTCTCATGATAATGGGAACAACCACGTACTTGGGTTGTAGCGATGAAACGAACGACAATAAAGGCTCTGAAATTAATACCATGCTCACTATATATCAAATCAATTTCATATAAGTACATATACTACCGTATGTTGTTCCTTCCGCAAGAAAAGCCTTTGTCTCCAAAACTTAATATTCCCAAGCCCGTTATTAGTTTGAGGGTAAATGGGTTTTTTGCACTTTCTTTGTGGCATTGGCCAATACCCAGGGCTGATTTTAGGGCTTGTGTCTCCGGGATCGTTTATCTCTAAGCAAGGCATTTTCTCTATTTCTTACGGCAGCTGAAAGCCGTTATTTGTGTTTGAGTTATGTGAGGAATGCTTTCGGTTTTGTCAAGTTCGATGTATCGGTCTTAGCCAGTCGTTTTTGTTTTAAGGTGAAATCCATTGCTGTTATTATATCATTGTTTTTGTTTTTATACAATTCGTTGGTTTTCCCAGTAAAAAAAAAATATGTTACAAAGGTTACTGCAAACCACTCGCTTAATATCACTGTTATTATATTATTGTTTTTGTTGTTATACAATTCGTTGGTTTTCCCAGTAAGAAAATATTATGTGTTAGAAAGGTCATTGCAAACCACTCGCTTAATGTCAGTTGATAGCCAGATATTATAACTTTGATGATGGTATCAGTTTTGAGTCACGTAGTGGCTGATTGGTGATATTGAAATGAAGTTGCAGAAACTAGAGAGTTTGTAAGTTTTACTACAAAGTAGAGAGAGTTGAAAATAAATGTGATCAAGAGGACTGTTGTGAGGGTAAGCAGAAACCAGGAAATTGAAACAATGAATGATAATATGGAGGGTGGAGAAATGGAATTCTTCATCCATAGAGGTCCTAGGAAACAATGTAACTGGTAATGGCCAGGTGAGAGAAAATTAGAGTCACGGAATAAGTGAACGACGAAAAGGAGGGGGGGGGGGGGGGGGGGTGTTGCTCCACTGAACAATGGTACGGGCTGAATTGTATATGAAACTCAACGGTGGAAATGTATGAAGGTATTTTTGAGCCAACTTTTAAAAATTGTGGAGCTGAATTGTTTGTGCCCATATTATAATGCAGCATAAGTGGGACAGGTTCGGTGGAAAATTTGCTTATTTTTAGCCATGCATAATGGAAACAGGTTAACTATTCTTTTTTTATATTTTCCTTTAAAATGTTTTTACGTTTTTCAGGCATAACATTTATGCGTCTGGCATGCACTTATCTCCCGTGCTGTTAATCATCCTCGTCTCTGGATACTAATTATTCTACGTAACATTTGATGCATTGAATCGAATGACCAGGTAATCTTTGCAAGAGTTGAATCGCTAAATTAATGTTTACGCACGAACCATAATTCCCAATATATTGTTTCAGTAAATGCTCAACATTGCATTGGACTCGAGTTTGCAAACCAAGTAATTCTAAAACACACTCATTAGCAGGAATTTGAAGATCTGTTCCCATCCTCTCTCACTTTTAGTTTTCTGTAAAAGGAAACTATTGTACCGGCGTTGTCTGTCCGTCCGCCCTCAGATCTTAAAGACTACTGAGGCTAGAGGGCTGCAAATTGGTAAGTTGATCATCCATCCTCCAGTCATCTAATATACCAAATGGCAGCCCTCTAGCTCAGCAGATTTCTTTTATTTAAGTAAGTAAGCCATAATCCCGCTATATCTACCAACAACATGGCCACCACCGGGCCGTGGTTGAGTTTCATATGCCGCAGCTAAGAGTTTCATGGGCCGTGGCTGAGGCCACCACCGAACAGAAAACTCGATTGAGTTTTAAGTCTTATTGATAAGGATCCCAAAAACTCTTCATCTAAGTAATGGAATGTGTTTGGAAATTCGTTCAAAGATAAGAAAAAAAACAAAGTTAGAAGATTTGATTATTGGAAATGTAGAGTTGCCTAATATTGTTTTTCATTGTCAATAGTTGCTTACTGTTATTATTTATCCAGGGTTACGACTTAAACAATGAGGTTTACATATATGAACCTACACATTTTATACAGCAGATAAACCAGAGGAACATTATGTAAAACATTTAGATCCATAGATAGTAAAACTAACGAGATAAAACGCCTTTTTGGCCGGAAATATCTCTTTTGGAAGATGAGAGGAAGCAAGCAATGATAAATATCTGGGTCACATGCCATAGAAATTTTACTTCGCTCTTTTTTCATTCCTTTTCCGTCCATTTTTTGGTCGAGAGAAATGTCCAATCGAAAAGTAATTACTGGTATTTTTTTTTCTACTGTCGTTCCTTCCTACGCAGCAATTTAATCACGGCAGACTGCTGCCTTTTTTTCCCTCGACTTTGCTTACTAAAGTTTTGGATTGAATTACAGTTTTTGAGTATTTTATTGATTTGATTTTTATGGGGATTGTGGATGTTTTTGGTAGATCTTATTCCGAGACATATTAATGACATTTTAGACATTATTTGGATTCTTCAGATATGAGTGTAAGACCTTTTAACCCCACTGTTTAAAATTTGTAAAAGTTTTACTCTTAGTGCAGGATTTGCGCTGAATAAATAATATATATTTATATATATATATATATATATTATATATATTATATATATATATATATGATATATATATATATATATATACACTTACTATACTACATACACACACACACACACTACACACACACATATATATATATACACACACACATACATACATACATACATACATACATACATACATACACACATACATACATACATACGTATTTATGTTGCAAAATACACTAGTACGCTTCTATGGGAAATTTTAAGGAATGATGTGATTATGAATGCCATTAAGAGAGACACTCCAGACAGAGTATCTCTTGATAAGAAATGTAGTGACACCGACTTCCTGTTGAATTAAACATATTACCAGGAACTAAATGATCCATGAATTTCAGATATAGTAAAGAATGTATGACAGGACATATAATGATGCCCAACTTTCATTCTGGGTCAACAATAGTTGGTAGAAATCAGACAATGGATGAGATTTGACCATTTTGGAAACAGAGGCGATCGAGATGTCCTCAGGGAGCAAAGAGGAGAAGGCTAAAAGCCCTTCCCTCCTCGACGACCTCTTCCCCCATAATTTGAATCCTGGAGCCTCTGTTCCCCTCGTTGGATTCCTCCCCCTCGTTGCGTTCCTTTCCCCCTCTGATGCTTAGCGAAATGCTTACTCCCTGTCTTTCTCGTGATCTTGTGGATTCCAAGTTTCTGATTAATCGTTCAAGTTTTTTTTTTTTTTTTCAGTTACAGGTCGGATTTTGCTGATCCTTCTCTCACGCCAAGAGAATGTAAAGGCATTGTCCGTTTCCAGCTTATTATAATTCGATTAATATGGAAATTAAATTTGCGTAGAATTCTGTCAAGAAATGGGCTCATGGTTGTAGCAGCTACTTTGGAAATGGCTTGGGTTTATGACACTGATTTACCTCTCTCTCTCTCTCTCTCTCTCTCTCTCTCTCTCTCTCTCTCTCTCTCTCTGTTCGACGGCCAATAACATCATTATTGCCTACAGCAGGCAACGAGAATCGGGTCCACATCTCCAAGGCCAGAATGCAGAAGCTTCCGTGTTTACGGAGTCATGAAGCTATAAGTCTGCCCCGCTTCATTCACCCTGAAGTTTTTAACGATATTTCATTCAGAAAACAACTTAGCAATGTGGAAGAGAATGAATAAAAGGTTTAGTATATCTGCAACTAGATCTGTGTAAAAGGCGAATTATGGTTGATACAGTTACGCACCGATTAGAGCATATACCAAAGTGTACAAATTCATTTATATCCAAGACTCGGTGGATGGCATGAGGGCATCATTTTTATATTCTTCTTATTTCATATCTGAAATGCAGGCTTGGGAGGAGGAATGCGAAATTCGGCAAAATCGGGAGTTTTCTTGGCAAATATCCAAGAAATTCTCTCTTGTGATTTTCCTCTTGCATGAGAATGTGTTTTCTTCGACGATCCTGAATTCCAAGTTACATTCGCGTTCTGGCCTCCGAAGCACGAACTTGAGGTTGAGTGTAATCCAGAGAGAGAGTTTTGTAATAAAGAAATCCATTCAGTATTGAAAAATATTTCAAAATTGCAGGGGAATTCAGGACGTTTATATTCCTCTTAATATTTGTATAAAGATTTTAAAGACTATACCTGTGGGGTACAGGCTAACAAGTATCCAATGTACGATGAGTATTTTTCTGTGGAAGATTAAAGAATGGCTCTGTCCTTGAACATTAGTTGTCTTTTTTTTATTAATGCATTTTACTTCTTTTTATTACAGAACACGTTTGCGATTTCAGCAAGAGACAAGAATTCGGATGAGCTCACATGAAGACTGTTAAGGTAAGTACTGACGCGATGGAGAATGTTGCTTGTATTATATGACAGTATTCAGGGTAGTTGAAAATTTTTTGTAGATAGAAATTATGGTTTACGGTGACAAATTGTCACGTCTATTTTTTCATACATGTGTTTTAAATCTTTTGCTCTGCCTATTCTAACAGAAGTCTTAAGGCTGACTATTTATAGTATAATTGGGAGGCCTGTGACTATTCAGTCCTCACTGTTAGATTTTTATATTTTGACTTATATATTTTGGCGTCTTATTTGTAGGTTCCAACTACTTTAAATTCAATGATACTTGTAAAGTAGTAACATTTTATTTTATTTTTTTTTTTACGGTTGGGGTTCAAACTTTTCTAACCTCATCAGTTTGATTATTCAGACTTCATTGGAAGGGTTCCGACTATTTTGACTAAGGTGGTAAGGTCCTGACGATTTTGATTTTGTGAAAATTAAAACTATTATAACTATTCTGACATCTTTAGTGCCCGCTTATGATTCCGACTTCAGTATTAGCGTCTGACAGTTCCGAACAAATTAGGGACACCTCTCCTTCTCCTTAAGGAAAATTCATTTGGTATTACTCCTTTTTAGTGGATCATTCTTGCTTGATGTTAACACACTAATAATGTGTTTTTATTTATTATATACTTTTTTTATGGTAATTCTGTTCTTGGATGTATTGCGTGCTTTGAGTAGACTTTGTAAGACCGATTTTTAAGGTGAGTGCATTGTGGAAGACAGAAAGTGTTATTATATGATTTAGATTGATAAGCTGTGTCAGCTGCTTCAGTTCCAGGTTCGGTTGGTTTGATTTTTTATCGGTTTCGTAATGCTTTGTGTTTCCCATCGGTTGAATGATCGTCTATTTAAATTATCATTATTTTTAGAAAAGAAGTTGACTTTTGTTACAAAGGAATAAAATCTCGTTTGTTAGAAGTGGGTTAATTTTTGGTTCACCTTTTCCAAGTAAAAATTAATGTGATTGATGACAGTTTTTTCTGAGGTGGACTTACTGTTATGTAATCAATCAAACCATTAGTTGATGATGTCCTCCCTGCGATGACATTGTCTGAATTTACTCTTTTGGTCGTTTGCATTATTTCGAACGCATGGGCTTGAAACGTTCGGTTTTTGAAATATTTTAAAATAAAATTAGAGTTAGGGGCGTTTACTTTTATGTACTTGGCCTTCTGTTATCGGAGGACTTTTTGACAGAGCTAGAAATAATAATTTAACTGACATTTGTATTTTTAAGCACTCATCCATTTTTTTAACTCCATCCAAATAACAGTTTTCAACTCCTTGGCTTTAGTAGTGGCAGGTTTTGGTCATAAATACCTTCCATATATCCATCCGTCCATCCTTCCAGTTTTAGGATCTCACAGGAGCCATCCATTCATCAATCCATCCATCCATCCAACCGTTCATCCATCTATACTCTGTTTTTTTCCATCTGTCCACCTGCCTGTAGTGCTCGCGCATGGTAACACTGCGTCCCGGGCTTTAAATAGTTACACTATGTGTAAGTTTTAGGTAAATAAAAGGATATCTGGGTGAACATTTGCAACGGAAAAGTGTTTTAATAATTTACTGAATGCGAATTACACCGTTAATATTCGAAGTAGGATATTGTTATCATTGTTGAATGCAAGCTGCCTTTAGGGGGGGGGTGGTGAACGGAAACAGCCAGATGCGGTGGCGGGAATATTGCTTCTTTCGCTGTTCACTAGGGCAAGATGTCAACTTTATTGGACCACACCTACTCTGCCACTAGGCTACGTGTTACCATCACACGTAAGTATTTTCAGTATATACGTTTGATCTTTATTAAGTGCGTTTTAGCCAGATACGATATGACGTAAACTTGGTTTAACATCTGTTTAATGAAATTTGTGTCTGGCTGCTGTATTCGCCACCCCGAAAAGGCAACTTACATTCAACAATAATAACAATATCCCATTTCAAATATTAACGGTGTAATTCGCATACAGTAAATTATTAAAAACACTTTTCAGTTGCAAATGTTCACCCAGACATCCTTTTATTTACCACCTAAAACTTACACATAGCGTAACTATTTAAAGCCCGGGACGCAGTGTTACCAGGCGCGAGCACCACAGGCGGGTGGAGATGGATAAAAACAAGAGTATAGTTATCCAATTTGACGGGATACTCGCGTAGAGTAGTCGCTAAAGCTACACTGTGTGTTATGTTTCATAATGATGATAATTAATTGCTGATTATATGTTTACTTGATAAACCAGGGAACCTGGATGAAACAACACCGAGAATAAATTGATGATGAAACAACAGTGAGACTAAATTGATGGTTACATGGCTCATTGTTTGGTAAACAAAGTATTAGGATGAAATGTCATTAAGTAAACATGGACATGAATAAATAAATGAAAGATAAGGCGAGAGTATTCGAATGCACGGGATGTAATTATAACATAGTCATTAGATACAAAGTACATCAGTATGTTGATTCGTCTTGATATATTGTTGTATTTAAAAACAATTATGAGACAAAAAACAACAACAACAACAGAATTGGGGACATTTGCAGTTTTAAGAGGCATCGTGGTGGAACACGTTACCTGATTTTGTACGCATTTTCAATTGATAATCCATAAATTATTTTTTGTCAAAGTCTGATTGTATTATGCGCAATAAACTATTATTTTGTAAATATCTTGTCTGCTTTGGTGTGGACTTGTACCGGTACTGCGTCGATGGCCAAGGTGACATAACGCAAGATGTAACATAACAAAAGGTCTGTGTGTGTGTGTGTGTGTGTGTGTGTGTGTGTGTGAGAGAGAGAGAGAGAGAGAGAGAGAGATGAGAGAGAGAGAGAGAGAGAGAGAGAGTACAAAATATTGACAATTCTGCAATGTGCTACATGAAGGTTCATGAGATATGTCACAGCTAAGTTATTGACACGAACGGAAGCATATTCAGTTTGTCAGATATATTTCTTAACCATTATAAACAATAATTTATATTGGTGGATTAGAGATCGTCTGCGTTGTTGGGCAGGGCGGTGAATTTTCCGTAGGTTGATTTAAAAAGTTTTCAACAGTATAGGTACCTTATGATAACAATGAAGAGAAAGGAAATGTTATCAGGTGGGTTGTTGTAGTGCTTCCTGTCCCCCAACAATTCCGTATAACCTGGTCGGGGATTGTTCATGTTATCATCTGGCATAAAGGTCTGTCAGCCTGTTGTGTTTAACTATCACAAATTAATTATCAACGCCCACTTAAACGTATATTAGACAATTCCATTGCATCTTGAGATGAACCAAGATGCAATGATCGCGATCATTTCAACGATCTGGCACACTGCATTTGGTTCCGAGGTCAACTGACATTATCGCTTTCTGTAATATCAACAATCCTTGTTCAGGTCCAGAGAGGTAGGATGGGTGGCTCCGAGGTTGGGGCATTACCTCCTCGAAGCTACCCATTCTCTCTCTCTCTCTCTCTCTCTCTCTCTCTCTCTCTCTCTCTCTGACACACACACTACATTTGAAGAAAATGGACGGCCCTTCTTTTAGAAACAGTACTTAAAAGAATGTATAAAACGTGTAATTCTCTCTCTCTCTCTCTCTCTCTCTCTCTCTCTCTCTCTCTCTCTCTCTCAAATTACTGAGTTATCATCTGGACAAAGTTTTTTGAAAAAAAAATAAATCTTCCCTCCTCTCTCTCTCTCTCTACTCTCTCTCTCTCTCTCTCTCTCTCTCTCTTTCTCTAATTACTTGATTATCATTTGGCGGACAAAGTAAAAAAATAACTTTAAACCTTTTCCTCATCTCTCTCTCTCTCTCTAATTACTGATTATCTTCTGGACAAAATTTTTGAAGAAAATAAATCTTCCCTCCTCTCTCTCTCCCTCTCTCTCTCTCGTCTTATATTTCCTCTGAAGATGGAAGAATAAATTTAGCTTCTTTATTATTATTATTATTATTATTATTATTATTATTATATTATTATTTATTATTCATTCCTTGTTTTTTATTATTTTCCATTGATATTAAGCATGTATAGAGACCGACAAAAAATATTTTCGACAGTTCTTTAAAAAAAAAAAAAAAATTCAGGGACAGATATACAGTTACTTAGTTATCATCAGAAAAAAGTTCTTGAAAATCAAATCTTCCTTCCCCCCCCCCTTTCTCTCTCTCTCTCTCTCTCTCTCTCATAATGTGTCCTGAAGACGTGGCTGCCTTATAGCAATGGGGAAAAGAGGCATTTTACACACCAATAATTTTTCTCAACCTGTTATATATCTGTTCGTTGTTTTATTTTTTCCTGTTCTTGCTTCCTGAATTCTCCCAAATAATCTTGAAGTTATTTATGAATCAAATTACATGGTTTGATTCATAAATCGAATTACATTTAGGGCCAAAATCAAAGTTTTTATTTAATATATATATATATATAATATATCTATATATATATATATAATATATTAATATACTTTATAATATATATATATATATATATGATTATATATATATATATATATATATATATATATTATATTTGTTACGAGCTTGCAGGCGCGTGCTGGAACCCGACGCTGTTGTCTCCCCTCCTTCCCTTATTTATCAACCCTGCCTCCGCCTCTGGCCGGTTAAACAGACTTGCATGAGAAGGGTGGATGCTTCCCCTACCCTCCCCCAATCCCCCCTACTACCCCGCCATACCGGGGCCAGACAAACGTTTGCAGCGGGTGGCTGGCTGGCTGTCTCTCGTTTCTCTACTGTCACCAGGGGTTAGGACAAACAAGATGCCTTGGATTTCTCCATTTCATTATATACATATATATATACATATATATATATAATATAATATATATATATAATATATATATATATATCTATATATATATATATATATATATATATATATTGTGTGTGTGTGTGTGTAAATATTTGTAAAATGTGTGTATTCTAATGTTTGAAAGTAGTGAGCGTTTATAAATTATGTAAGGATGAGGGAATGCTTAGGTTACAAATCGTATATGAAATATTTCTTTCTCACATTCCAGAATTCGATTACCAACATTCGACATGAATTGTTTTTTTTTTTTCGCCTCGAATAACGGCGCCTCTGGGGTATAGGGAATTGAAAATCGCTCTCGATGCCGGATTAGTTTTCCGTTTTATCTCTTTTTCGTTAACGAAAAAGGGAGAGGAAAACTAACGCTACTCTCCTAATTTTCGGAAATACTTCTTCCTTCACTATTGGTCAAATAAAAATCAAGGAAAACTGCAAAAGATGTCTTCTTCTTCCCTATTAATAATCAGTGTGGAGAAATATGAACTTTGTTCCTCTAAGCAAATATCAGGGGAAAATGGAATCGATTAAAATTGGCAATTTATCCATCAACTACCTTTTGAAACCATAAATCGCTTTTAGAAAATTGAAAATGTAAAATCTTACTTCAGTTTCAGGGTAGCCTGATTAAAAATTATTATTGTTATAGTTATGTAATTCCGTGTGTCTATAATTTAAATAATGACTCATAAAAATAGTTCGGAATTTATTCAGCGCTGAAACGGAAATTGACAGTAAAATGTTTGAATGGCGTAACAGGAGGAAAACCTCAAAGCAGTTGCACTATGGAACAATAGTAGGAGGAGAGTGGGAAAGTAAGATGGAAGAAAAAGAATATGAAAAGGAGGTACGTAAAAGGAACGAAAAGGGGTTGCAGCCAGGGGCCGAAGAAGGGACGTTGAAAAGAACCCTAAGTAATGCCTACAGTGCACGCATGATGTGCGAGACGACTCTACCCTACTACGGGGTGTACGTCCCCTATGGAAGAATGGAAAAAAGCAGAAACCGCTCAATTGTATAGACACTTATAATTCTTAATAATCATAGTTTAAATCATTGTGATTTACAAATACTTAATGTCGAAAGTTCAGGCGGGAACCCAAAATGGGTCAAGATTTGATTAACATCGGTCCAAGTGATTGTAACCTTCTAAGGTTGATTACGTTTTTGTGGAAGACTGATTATTCGTAAGAAAGTGCTAAGTATTTTTTAAAAGTATAAGTTTATACAAACAGAAAATACAAACAAAACATGAAAGCTTCTATAACTTTTGGTCCAAAATACACCACTCTTCCTTTCTCTGATTTTGCCTGCGATGGAAACTTCGATTTCGTGCCATTAATTTCCCTCTCATGTGATGTTAATTTGGTGACATCTGTTCTGCTGTCCCACCGTAACTATCTATTTCGCCCTTGACCCTCTCTTTCGAGAATCGGGTTTCTCGTACTACT
This sequence comes from Macrobrachium nipponense, assembly GCF_015104395.2. Classification (NCBI taxonomy): domain Eukaryota; kingdom Metazoa; phylum Arthropoda; class Malacostraca; order Decapoda; family Palaemonidae; genus Macrobrachium; species Macrobrachium nipponense. The sequence continues at coordinate 4,144,632 of NC_061100.1, read as the reverse complement.
GCGAGTGATTTCAGGATTTCAGTTTTCTGTAAAAGAAACCTATTGAGATGGCTATTTGTCTGTCCGTCCACACTTTTTCTGTCCGCCCTCAGATCTTAAAAACTATTGAGGCTAGAGGGCTGCAAATTACTATGTTAATCATTCACCCACCAATCATCAAACATATCAAATTGCAGCCCTCTAGCCTCAGTAGTTTGGCTTTTATTTAAGGTAAAAGTTAGCCACCATCGTGCCGTGGGTGAAAGTTTCATGGGCTGCGACTGAGAGTTTCATGGGTCGTGGCTGAGAGTTTCATGCAGCATTATACACTGTACAGACAACTTCGGCGCATTTTTTTACTTGTAACTATATTATACCCTTAGTACAGTCTACTTCCTCATGGTTCTAGGTCATCAGTGCCTTGTAATGATTTGGGATTGTAGACTTAAGATTTCGCCCTAAGCAACTTGCATCTCTTTGTCTGTGATGAAGCGGAAAGGAAGTTGAAAGTTTCTTTCTGTGATGTTCCGTTGTTCATTGCTGACATCTTTTCTGGAATAGATTTGGGCTTAGAATGAATGAATGGAGCAGCATAGCAGTCATTTTCATATTTTCCTTTAAAGTTTTCCCTTGAAGATGAGAAGACTTACAGCAAATTAGGAAAAGTTTTCTTGAAGCAAAAGGTGCATCATTTGGACTGGGCTTCGATTAGAAAATATCGCTATGTAAATATTAACCTAAGAATTATTTTACGCTTAGAATGACCGCGTAAAGTACATAACGTTTATTCAGCTTTCAATTTCAGTTCGTCATAAACACTATCAGTGATCAATGCATCGTTTGTAGTCCTAATGCTTTTTGGCTTTAGAAAAAAATTTAAACAAAAGCTGACGTATAGCCACTATGAAGTAATTGTTAGGAGAGGGTGGTTAACAAGATGGGTGAGAGTTAATATGGTTGGTGG
>NC_061100.1:4125550-4143189 GCF_015104395.2 Macrobrachium nipponense | reverse complement strand
TTGATAGCTGAATAACAGATAAAGAACTGTAGGGTAATACCATTTATTTTTCACTATTATGGAACTCATCGTGGCTGTAATCTTACCCCTAGCGGGCGGCACGGTGACTCTAACTTGAGTCACTCAGCCTTACTGACAGCTAGTCAAGGTGTGGCAATAAAACAATATCAATTTCGTTCTTCTTTTCATTTTCATCCTCAATATGTAGGGGTACAAAGGCATCTATAAAAATTTCCAAGGAGTACAGAAGAACAAATAGGTTGGGAACCCCGGCCTTAAAAAGTCATTTTTCACGTTGGTTAAGAAATATGAAAAAATCATGATGTACGGTAGCTGAGCTTCGTCCCGATTATGGTATCGCGGGATCGTTTCCCGCTCCAGGACATCATGATTACTTCATATTTCTTTGAAGTTGGATCTCTAGGCTTTGTAGTGACAAGCGTATGCAATAAAGAACAAAGAATCTGAGAAGTTAAGAGGGCAACATGGCTATTACACACACACACAAACACACACACACACGCACACACGCACAGCATATATATATATATATATATATATATATATATATATATATATATATATATATATATATATATATATATATATACATATAACAGCCCCATCCAATAGCAGGCAAAAGACGACAAACTATTCCCATGATCAGAGGAGGTCAACATACAGGAGCACGGAATCCCCCTTCCTCAATTATAAAAATAAAAGGATGTTATTTTGGGATGCATGTAGTATGCCACGGTTGCTGAATACCCTGTAGGTTAATAGATATTCAAATGTGCCTCGAGATGAGTGCATTATTCAAAAACAGCAATTTGCTCTGCAACGTTATTTTGTGTATTAGTAATTTGTTCGATGTAACCGGATATTAATTTTGTTATTTGGTTTTTACTCGATTATCCGGCTTTATGATTTTGACGAACCTTTCACATATTGAACTTTGCTTTAGCTATAACATAACAATATTGTGGAGCAAAACTATATTCGTTAGACGTGAAAACTATATTTTAGAATGAAAAAAAACATTTCAAATAATGTAATCTTTCTTAAACTAGCCTGAAGTAACATATTCTTAAGACTTTTTTTAAATACTATCGCACGGTCGGAACCAGCTTCCAAGAGTCAAAGTTGTACTTGACAACTCAAAAAAAAAAAAAAAATTTTTTTAAGAGAGAGAGAGAGAGCCAATCAGGAGTGTCGTAAGTGACTGGCCTAGACATCAGATGCACGGTTGATGTGAATCTACTGTAGTAAACATTCAATTCTAAACAGAATCCAAAACTATTGATGGGATTCCTACCACCGAAGGAAGGCGACAAACTCAAAAGAATTGTGTCGCCCATTGAAATGTCCCCCTCTAGCCCACCAACCACCACAAATGATATTTACAAAATAATAGTTTACTGAGCACCATACAATCAGACTCTGACAAAAAAATAATTTATGGAATATCAATTGAAAATGCTTACAAAAACAGCTAACGTTTTCCATGATGTCTCTTAAAACTGCAAATGTCCCCAATTCTGTTGTTCTTTTTGTATAGTCTCATAATTTTTCAAAAAGAACAATATATCAAAACGAATCAACATACTGATGTACTTTGTATTTAATGACGTATGTTATAATTACATCCTGTGCATTCGAATACTTTCCCTTATCTTTCATTAATTTATGCTTTGTTTACCAAACAATGACCCATGTAATCATCAGTTTAGTCTCACTGTTGTTTCATCATGAATTTATTCTCACTGATGTTTCATCATCAATTTAGTCTCACTGTTGTTTCATCATCAATTTATTCTCGGTGTTGTTTCATCCAGGCTCCCTAGTTTATCAAGTAAACATATAATCAACAATTAATGATTATCGTTATGTAACATAACACATGGTGTAGCTTTAGCGTGACTACTCTGGATGAGTAACCCGTGAAATTGGATAACTGGATGGATAAACGGATGGATGGATTGATGAATGGATGGCAAATATCCTGTGAGATCCTAAAACTGGAATGATTGACGGGTGGATATATGGAAGGTATTTGTGGCCTAAACCTGCCACTACTAAAGCCAAGAAGTTGAAAACTGTAATTAAGATGGAGTCGAAGAAAAATTGTATAAGAGCGCTTAAAAATACATAAGGCAGTTAAATTATAATTTCTAGCTCTGTCAAAAAGTCCTCCGATAACAGAAGGCCAAGTGCATAAAAGTAGATGCCCCTAATTCTAATTTTATTCTAAAATATTTTAAAAACCGAAAGTTTTGAGACAAAGAGTTCGAAATAATGCAAACGAATGAAAAAGGAAATTCAGACATCATCATCGCAGGGAGGACGTCATTAACTAATGTTTTGGTTAATTACATAACAGTAAATCAACGCAAAAAAAAACTATCATCAATAACATTAATTTTTACTTGGAAAAGGTGAACCAAAAATTATCTCGCTTATAAAGTGCGAGATTTTATTCCTTTGTAACAAAAGTAACTTTCTTTGCTAAAAATAATGATAATTTAAATAGACGATCATTCAACCGATGCGAAACACAAAGCACTACCAAACCGATAAAAAATCAAACCAACCGAAACTGGAACTGAAGCAGCTGACACAGCTTATCAATCTAAATCATAAAATAACACTTTCTGTCTTCCACAATGCACTCACCTTAAAAATCGGCCTTACAAATGAAGCAAACCATAATAATACATCTACCGGGTGGCAAGTCTACTCAAAGCACGCAGTACATCCAAGAACAGAATTACCATAAAAAAGTAATAATAAATAACAAACACATCAATAGTGTGGTAACATCAAGCAAGATGATCCACTAAAAAGGAGTAATACCAAATGAATTTTCCTTAAGGAGAAGGAGAGGTGTCCCTAATTTGTTCGGAACTGTCAGACGCTAATACTGAAGTCGGAATCATAAGCGCGCACTAAAGATGTCGGAATAGTTATAATAGTTTTAATTTTCACAAAATCAAAAGCGTCAGGACCTTACCACCTTAGTCAAAATAGTCGGAACCCTTCCAATGAAGTCTGAATAATCAAACTGATGAGGTTAGAAAAGTTTGAACCCCAACCGTACAAAAAAAAAAAAAAATAAAATAAAAAAAAAAATAAAATGTTACTACTTTACAACTGTGGTCACAAAAGTCTAAACCATATCACTGAATTTAAAGTAGTCTGAACCTACAAATAAGACGCCAAAATATATAAGTCAAAATATCAAAATCTACCAGTGAGGACTGAATAGTCACAGGCCTCCCAATTATACTATAAATAGTCAGCCTTAAGACTTCTGTTAGAATAGGCAGAGCAAAAAATTTAAAACACATGTATGAAAAAATAGACGTGACAATTTGTCACCGTAAACCATAATTTCTATCTACAACAAATTTTCAACTACCCTGAATATTGTCATATAATACAAGCAACATTCTCCATCGCGTCAGTACTTACCTTAACAGTCTTCATGTGAGCTCATCCGAATTCTTCTCTCTTGCTGAAATCGCAAACGTGTTCTGTAATAAAAAGAAGTAAAATGCATCAATAAAAAAAGACAACTAATGTTCAAGGACAGAGCCATTCTTTAATCTTCCATAGAAAAATACTCATCGTACATTGGATACTTGTTAGCCTGTACCCCATAGGTATAGTCTTTAAAATCTTTATACAAATATTAAGAGAAGTATAAACGTCCTGAATTCCCCTGCAATTTTGAAATATTTTTCAATACTGAATGGATTTTTTAAAAATCTTTCTACTCTCTCTCTCTCTCTCTCTCTCTCTCTCTCTCTCTCTCTCTCTCTCTCTCTCTCTCTGGATTACACTCAACCTCAAGTTCGTGCTTTGGTGGCCAGAACGCGAATGTACCTTGGCATTCAGGATCGTCGAAGAAAACACATTCTCATGCAAGAGGAAAATCACAAGCGAGAATTTCTTGGATATTTGCCAAGAAAACTCCCGATTTTGCCGAATTTCGCATTCCTCCTCCCAAGCCTGCATTTCAGAATTGAAATAAGCAGAAAATAAAAATGATGCCCTCGTGCCATCCACCGAGTCCTGGATATAAATGAATTCGTACGCATTGGTATACATATGCCCCTAATCGGTGCGTAACTGTATCAACTATAATTCGCCTTTTACACAGATCTAGTTGCAGATATACTAAATCTTTTGTTCATTCTCTTACACATTGCTAAGTTGTTTTCTGAATGAAATATCGTTACAAACTTCAGGGTGAATGAAGCGGGGCAGACTTACAGCTTCATGACTCCGTAAACACGAAAGCTTCTGCATTCTGGCCCTGGAGATGTGTACCCGATTCTCGTTGCCTGCTGTAGGCAATAATGATGTTATTGGCCGTCGAACAGAAAGAGAGAGAGAGAGAGAGAGAGAGAGAGAGAGAGAGAGAGAGAGAGAGAGAGAGTTTCAATCAGGATGTAAATCAGAGTAATAAACCCAAGCCTATACCAAAGGAGCTGCTACAACCATAAGACCATTTCTTGACAGTATTCTGCATAAATTTAATTTCCTTATTAATCGAATAATAATGAGCTGGTAATGGACAATGCCTAATATTCTCTTAGCGTGAGAGCAGGATCAGCAAAATCCGATCTGTAACTGATAAAAAAAAAAAAAAAAAAAAAAAAAGACTTGGAATCCACTACGTCACGAGAGAGACCGAGGGAGGAATGCATTCGCTAAGCAGTAGAGGGGAAATGAACGCAGCGAGGGAGGAATCCAACAAGGGGAATAGAGGCTCCAGAATTCAAATTATGGGGGAAAAGGTCGTCGAGGAGGGAAGGGCTTTTATAAAGTCTTCTCCTCTTTGCTCCCTGAGGACATCTCGATCGCCTCTGTTTCCAAAATGGTCAAACCTCACCCATCGTCTGATTCCTTCCAAATATTGTTGACCCAGAATGAAAGTTGGGCATCATTATGTGTCCTGTCATATATTCTTTACTATAATATCTGAACGTCATGTGTCATTCAGTTCCTGGCAATATGTTTAATTCAACAGGAAGTCGGTGTCACTACATTATTTATCAAGAGATACTCTGTCTTGAGTGTCTCTCTTTATGTCAGTCATAATCACATCATTCCTTAAAATTTCCCATAGAAGCGTACTAGTGTATTTTTGCAATATAAATACGTATATATATATATATATATATATATATATATATATATATATATATATATATATATGTATGTATGTATGTATGTATGTGTGTGAGAGTGTGTGTGTGTGTGTCTTCAGGACAAATCCTGCACTAAGAGTAAGACCTTTAAAAATTTTAAACAGACCTTTTAATAGGTCTGACACTCATATCTGAAGAATCCAAATAATGTCTAAAAAGTCATTAATATGTCACGGAATAAGATCTACCAAAAAAAAAATCCCATAAAAACTAAATAAAATATTAAAAACAGTAATTCAATCCAAAACTTTAGTAAGCAAAGTCGGGAGAAAAAAAAGGCAGCAGTCTGCCGTGATTAAATTGCTGTGTAGGGAGGAACGACAGTAGTAAAAATTGCCAGAAATTACTTTCCGGTTGGACATTTCTCTCGACCAAAAAAGGGACGGAAAAAGAACGAAAAAAGAACGAAGTCAAATTTCTATGCAATGTGACCCAGACATTTGTCACTGTTCGCTTCCTTTCATATTCCAGAAGAGATATTTCCGGCGAAAAAGGCATTTTATCTCGTTAGTTTTACTATCATAAATATAAATGTTTTACATAATATTCCTCTGGTTTATCTGCTGTATACAACGTGTAGGTTCATATATGTAAAGTCATCGTTCAAGTCGTAACCCTGGATAAATAATAACAGTAAGCAACTCTAAACAATTTAAAACAATATCAGGCAACTCTACATTTCCCAATAATTAAAGTAAGATCATCTAATCTTCTTTACCGTTTTTTCTTACCTTTAAACAATTTTCAATTTTTGGGATCCTTATCAATAAGTCTTAAAACTCAACCGAGTTTCCTGTTCGGTGGTGGCCTCAGCCACGGCCCATGAAACTCTTAGCTGGTGCATAAGAAACTCAACCACGGCGCTGTGGTGGCCATGTTGTTGGTAGATATAGTGCGAGTTATGCTTTCGGTTTCGTCGAGTTCATTGTATCGGTCTTAGCCAGTCGTTTTTGTTTTGAGGCGAAATTCAGTGCTGTTATTATATCATTTTTTTTTATTTTTATGCAATTCGGTTTTCCTAGTAAAATATATTATATTTTACAAAGGTTACTGCAAATTACTCGCTTAATATCACTGTTATTATATTAATGTTTTTGTTGTTATACAATTCGATGGTTTTCCCAGTAAGAAAATGTTATATGTTAGAAAGGTTAGTGCGTCAACATCGAGAACAGAGCACTGGGGCAATATCTGAAAACCAGTGAAGACGAGTGGCTAAAGAGTGCATGCAAAGAAGGACTAATAAAAGTAGACGAACACCCAGAAATATACAGAGACAGGAGAATGGCAAACAGAACAGAGGACTGGCACAACAAACCAATGCACGGACAATACATGAGACAGACTAAAGAACTAGCCAGCGATGACACGTGGCAATGGCTACAGAGGGGAGAGCTAAAGAAGGAAACTGAAGGAATGATAACAGCGGTACACAAGATCAGGCCCTAAGAACCAGATATGTTCAAAGAACGATAGACGGAAATAACATCTCTCCCATATGTAGGAAGTGCAATACGAAAAATGAAACCATAAACCACATAGCAAGCGAATGTCCGGCACTTGCACAGAACCAGTAAAAAAAAAGAGGCATGATTCAGTGGCTAAAGCCCTCCACTGGAGCCTGTGCAAGAAACATCAGCTACCTTGCAGTAGTAAGTGGTACGAGCACCAACCTGAAGGAGTGATAGAAAACGATCAGGCAAAGATCCTCTGGGACTATGGTATCAGAACGGATAGGGTGATACGTGCAAATAGACCAGACGTGACGTTGGTTGACAAAATCAAGAAGAAAGTATCACTCATTGATGTCGCAATACCATGGGACACCAGAGTTGAAGAGAAAGAGAGGGAAAAAATGGATAAGTATCAAGATCTGAAAATAGAAATAAGAAGGATATGGAATATACCAGTGGAAACTGTACCCATAATCATAGGAACACTAGGCCCGATCCCAAGATCCCTGAAAAGGAATCTAGAAAAACTAGAGGCTGAAGTAGCTCCAGGACTTATGCAGAAGTGTGTGATCCTAGAAACGGCACACATAGTAAGAAAAGTGATGGACTCCTAAGGAGGCAGGATGAAACCTGCCTACCAATAATGTGGAAGTTACTAACAGGTATCATCAGTGAAAGGCTATACAACTACCTAGAGGAGACAAACACCATCCCCCACCAACAGAAAGGCTGCAGAAGGAAGTGTAGGGGCACAAAAGACCAGCTCCTGATAGACAAAATGGCAATGAAGAACAGTAGGAGAAGGAAAACCAACCTAAGCATGGCATGGATAGACTATAAGAAAGCCTTCGACATGATACCACACACATGGCTAATAGAATGCCTGAAAATATATGCGGCAGAGGAAAACACCATCAGCTTCCTCAAAAATACAATGTGCAACTGGAATACAATACTTACAAGCTCTGGAATAAGACTAGCAGAGGTTAATATCAGGAGAGGGATCTTCCAGGGCGACTCACTGTCCCCACTACTCTTCGTAGTAGCATGATTCCCATGACAAAAGTACTGCAGAAGATGGATGCCGGGTACCAACTCAAGAAAAGAGGCAACAAAATCAACCATCTGATGTTCATGGACGACATCAAGCTGTATGGTAAGAGCATCAAGGAAATAGATACCCTAATCCAGACTGTAAGGATTGTATCTGGGGACATCAGGATGGAGTTTGGAATAGAAAAATGCGCCTTAGTCAACATAGAAAAGGGCAAAGTAACGAGAACTGAAGGGATTAAGCTACCAGATGGGAGCAACATCAAACACATAGATGAGACAGGATACAAATACCTGGGAATAATGGAAGGAGGGGATATAAAACACCAAGAGATGAAGGACACGATCAGGAAAGAATATATGCAGAGACTCAAAGCGATACTCAAGTCAAAACTCAACGCCGGAAATATGATAAAAGCCATAAACACATGGGCAGTGCCAGTAATCAGATACAGCGCAGGAATAGTGGAATGGACGAAGGCAGAACTCCGCAGCACAGATCAGAAAACCAGGAAACATATGACAATACACAAAGCACTACACCCAAGAGCAAATACGGACAGACTATACATAACACGAAAGAAAGGAGGGAGAGGACTAATAAGTATAGAGGACTGCGTCAACATCGAAAACAGAGCACTGGGGCAATATCTGAAAACCAGTGAAGACGAGTGGCTAAAGAGTGCATGGGAAGAAGGACTCATAAAAGTAGACGAAGACACAGAAATATACAGAGACAGGAGAATGACAGACAGAACAGAGGACTGGCACAACAAACCAATGCACGGACAATACATGAACGATAGACGGAAATAACATCTCTCCCATATGTAGGAAGTGCAATACAAAAAATGAAACCATAAACCACATAGCAAGCGAATGCCCGGCACTTGCACAGAACCAGTAAAAAAAGAGGCATGATTCAGTGGCAAAAGCCCTCCACTGGAGCCTGTGCAAGAAACATCAGCTACCTTGCAGTAATCAGTGGTACGAGCACCAACCTGAGGGAGTGATAGAAAACGATCAGGCAAGCTCCTCGTGGGGGACTATGTTCAGGACGGATAGGGTGATACGTGCAAACAGACCAGACGTGACGTTGATTGACAAAGTCAAGAAGAAAGTATCACTCATTGATGTCGCAATACCATGGGACACCAGAGTTGAAGAGAAAGAGAGGGAAAAAATGGATAAGTATCAAGATCTGAAAATAGAAATAAGAAGGATATGGGATATGCCAGTGGAAATCGTACCCATAATCATAGGAGCACTAGGCACGATCCCAAGATCCCTGAAAAGGAATCTAGAAAAACTAGAGGCTGAAGTAGCTCCAGGACTCATGCAGAAGAGTGTGATCCTAGAAACGGCACACATAGTAAGAAGAGTGATGGACTCCTAAGGAGGCAGGATGCAACCCGGAACCCCACACTATAAATACCACCCAGTCGAATTGGAGGACTGTGATAGAGAAAAAAAAAATAATAATAATAATATTCGGAGAGAGGAGAGAGAGAGGAGGGAGAGCAGAGAGAGAGAGAGAGAGAGAGAGAGACGAGAGAGAGTAGAGAGAGTAGAGAGAGAGAGAGAGAGAGAGAGAGAGAGAGAGAGAGAGAGAGAGAGAGAATTGTATAAGAAATAATAAACACCAAAATGACTCAACCGAATTACCATGCCCTACGGTGCGTTACTCGCCAGTCTAAGCAACAACGAGAAAGCCGTCATCAGAAAAATAGAGAAGACTCTCTTCAAGATTAATAGTGCTGAAGCAGCAACCATTTTTAACAAACTTGTCTACGAGAGGGTCTCCTTCCGAAATAATAATAATAATGATAATAATGATAGAAGTGAAGAGTAGGGATTTTCACTCAGCGAACAATTACATTAAATAAAAGTAAAGTTCCATTTCCCTAAATCAAATGAAAAATGAAACGTTGCATGATGACCAAAAAGTGAAGGATGACTGACAAGTTTAAAAAAAAATGGGGGAGGGGGGGGGGGGGGGTGGTTTGGTTGCGGGCCTTATTTAGCATCTGGAGAGTAATAATGCGACATTTTAATAACTGCTTTCAATGTCTTCTTCTCGATATGAGTGAGGATTACCTCGTCAAGGCGCCCCTCCTTTTTAATTATATATTGATATCTAATTACAAGGGAGTACCAATCATTCACGTCTGTTATATAGTCTCCCTTGCTTTCTTCTCTCCCCCCCCCCCCCCCTCTCTACCCCTAGCTTTATCTCTCACTGCTTCACTAACGACTAAGGTTCTGTGTATATTTCACTGCTCACCCACATGAGGCATAATTGTTTTCATGAGAGAGAGAGAGAGAGAGAGAGAGAGAGAGAGAGAGAGAGAGATACAACTTACATTTTATTGTACGTAGCAACGACTTTCCATGTTTACAAAGCGACTTAGGTTGAAATAAAAGACTCTGTTCAACTAAGTTAAGCCCTGAAAAGTCCCTCCATTCTTTAATTAAACACGAATTCCCCTCACATGCTGCACAACGGCCATGAGGGGAAAATAAACACCAAAGTCGCGAGCAAAGAATAAGTATAGACAACATTTGGATGAGCGCTTATATACTATATGCCTCCCTTGTACGGCTAAAGAATACGGAAGGGAAATATTTACTATTACAATAACTTACCGAGACTTGAACGCCTTACTGAAACGCACGACTAACTCCTTTAAGAGGCGGCGAAATGACGCAGCTTAAAGTAAAGAAAATATGAGAATATTAGAAATAAGCCTGAATAAATCTTTCGCAACAACTCAAATCCGGTAACCAGTGTTCGTGCGAGAAGCGGCTATTGGAAGATACGGAACAAACCTTGCGACATTTTTTCACTGTTGATTTATTTGTTCTGGTGGAAAAAAGAATACGCGCGAAGGATTTCGAGTCTGCATCAACTACACCAAAGCAACATTCATATTTTATTTCATTTTTTCATTGTTGTCTTAGAGCCGAGTTGTTCCAGGGGAAATAATAAGTGTGAAGGATTTCGAGACTGCATCAACTACACCAAAGTAACATTTCATATTTTATTCCTTTAAAACCCATTCTGCTTCTGCTGACCCAGCAGTGAATTTTGCCAGCTGAAGTCAGCAGTCTGTTGAGTTGAGTTGAATATAGAATTTAAGCCAAAGGCCAAGCACTGGGACCTATGAGGTCATTCAGCGCTGACGTTGCTTTACCTGGGCCAGGTAAAGCAACGTCAGCACAAAAATTGCTCTACAAAACATCTGGGAACTGACAGAAAAGTTCACTCATGACTAGGCATCGTGATTAGAATGTCTAGTTCTTTAAGCGAACAAAACTGACATCACTTTAAATTTATTTTCCTCTCCATCTTCTCCACCTCTCGTACCTACTACAGTTATTCTTATCACCAATAGAAACAATTAAAAGGCGAGAGAGAACTTTGCCGATCCAAATCACACCAAGACGTAAATCGTTTTTTTTTTCGTTTTTTTTTTCCAATTCTGATCCGGTTCAGCGTCAATCGGCTTTAAGACTGTTAATCCTGTTCGCTATTCTGGAAGGGCTGAGAGTTATGACTTGTTCAGTGCAACGTTAAACACTCCAGCATCTGGCAAATCATTTCTGCAAACTTCCCAACAGCGATTAAAGGGAATTAAAGTCAGGAGTTCCATTCAGTGAATTATTCTCAAACGTTCAGACGACATTTGTTTGTTTACTTTATGGTAAAATCCCAACCTTCCTCCTTGCTCCTCTTACGCGTTTTCTTCGGGCTTGGGCTAGAAAAGGGCCATTAGTGTATGTCTCTTATTAACCTTATAGCCTGAATAAATAAAAAATTTAAATTGATTAAACAGAAGCTACAATATTATTACTTGTTTGTGGCAGGTCTCAGGAGAGTCAGTATTAAAATTGCAGGATATTTTACCCCCAAAATCATTTTTAAGAAGAGCTTCCTCCCCCAAAAAGGGATCTCCATGTAGCATCGAGACACCTGCCGCCTAAATTGTTGGGGAATTTTGAATTCATTAAACTCAAATTTACTTCGGAACCGATTATTTGTTTCAAAAACAGTTTCAAAGAAGAGTTCTCACTCTGAGTGACCCTTCCAGCTGGAGCGGTGATAATACTCTATTTTATAAAACGAGTTAATAGAATTTTTAAAAATGGTTCCTAGTTACATCAAATTCTAAATGATTAATTCAAGCACTCGGTATGGACCCTGCAGTGCAATGATTCACTATGTTTTCTGTCATTTGATAATTAAGTTATTCAAAACTTTTTTAATTTTTATTCTTCTTTGTTTAATCATTTCTTTGATCATCCATTCACCGATGCAAAGGAAAAATGAAACCCAAATTATAATGGGTTAAAAACTACTTCTTGTTAATTCACATAATTACACGAAAGAGTACTAGATTAACACTGGTATTCTCTCTCTCTCTCTCTCTCTCTCTCTCTCTCTCTCTCTCTCTCTCTCTCTCTCTCTCTCTCTCTCTCTCACTGGCAACCCGACGTCAATAGGTATCCCGTATTCCCACCTGATCTCTCTTGGCTTCAATTCCTCATAAAACCTCATTAGAGAGACATTAATGGCTCTCCTTTACTGTAATGGCTTACGATGAAGTAAATCTTTCTCCTAGAGTTGTGGGGATGCGCAGTTCCACCAATCCTAGTGAGTGTGCATCTGTTCCACCACACATCCATAAATCCCTTCCCGTCACTTCCACCACCTGTAATGTTTTCATAATTACATCCGATTCCATATTCAAGGGTTTAATATAAAAGTAGATTCCGATGGAATTGGTGGGTGGAATAATACTTCCTGGGTATTAGGGCAATTGAGATATAGGTGGCTGTAAGAACTATGGAGATGTAGCTTTACTCAGTATACCAGGAAAGCTGCATTATGTGAATATGATACGAGAATGTAGGACAGGTAACGATAGAATTGGCAGAAGAAGAGTACGGCACAGAGAGCATGGTCATGAGAGTGCATGTGAATTAATTCGTTTTCATGAAACAGCTGCATGATAAGCTGAAAGAAGAGATGTATGTGGTAAATTTGAACTTAAGATGATCCCTTCATAGAATTCAACGGGCTGGAATATGGAAGATACGGAGGTTGTATGGTGTCGAAGGCAACTTCTTAAGAGTCAAAATCAGCCCACCAGGAAAACTCACTCACCCCAAAGACCCTTTAAGAAACCTGGATTGATTGATTAATTTATAGGTTTTAGGCATAATGCTAAGCACTGGGGCAACTAAGGCCATTTAGCGCTGCAACGGAAATTGACAGTGGAAAAGATTTGAAAGGTGTAACAGGAGGAAAGCCTCGCAGTTGCACTGTGAATCAATTGTTAGGAAAGGGTGGAAAGTACGATAGACGAAAGATAATATGAAAGGAGGTACAGTAAAAGGAATGAAAGGCGTTGCAGCTAGGGGCCGAAGGGACGATGCAAAGAACCCTAAGTAATGCCAACATTGCACCACATGAGGTGCATTGACGGCACTAACCCCCAACGGAGGAAGAAGCCTGGATCTCATTAATATCATATTCTTATTACCATTCTCAACGGCCAAAGTTAGTAAAATAAAAAAAAAAAAAAAATATGCACAATCCCGCTAAAACCTACTAACAGGCAACCGCATACCCACATGCACGAACACAATCAAAACTTATCCTCCTTGTCAATGAAAAAAGCAAAATGTGTGTCAAAATATGCAGACTGAGAATGATTGTTGTGGGAAATTTGGTTTCAAGGCTACGGTATGTTAGGGCCCTATGGATATTAAATATTTTTGTGTGTGGACTGGACTAATACATGAAATTATGAGAGATGATAATGGATCCTTCCAAATATTTATACCAGATTTCTGCTTGATTTTCTGTAATCAGTATTATCTTTACATTAAACATGAACTGTTTATTTATTTATTTACCTCCATTAAAAAGAACCACATAAATTGAAATATTTTCATAAATGACTCCCCGCATAGCTTTCCTTCCCTGTACGACAATAAAATATCTGTTACTAATCATTATTTTTCTCTCAACATTGGGAGTTACGCCACTGAGAAGAATGAATGCTCATTTATTTGTGCTTTACTTCTTTTTTTTAAAAAGACCTAACATACCCAAGGTCGTCTCCCTATCTGCCCTTTTTTGAGCATAACATACCCCAACGATTAAATATTTTACATCAATTCACGGTCTGACTCAGAGTTAGACTTACTTTGAAGCCTCTCATTTTCCTCAAGACTTCACGAGACCCCAGATCTCCCTCTCTGCCTCCCCTGAGCACAACACGCCAAGAAGATTAAACATTAATCTCCACAACAGGGGAATTCGGAGCAGCCTGCGACAACACAATATCTTTATGACATCCTTATCTAGCATTGCTAATTCGGTGACTTCTGTCGACGGTATAAGAGAAAAATAAAACGAATGGAAATCGTACAATCTTTTTATATTTTCTGACCTACACATCATTTATGATGGAAGGATCAGTGCAAAGTTTGATAAAAAAAAAAAAAAAAAGATTGATTGATTGACTGATTGATGTAAAAATGTACCATGTCGTCACAACAACTTAGGTCATCGACGCTGGAAATATACCGTTATGTAATTTAAAAAAAATAGATAATAAATAAGTAAAAAATAATTCAAATTTTCATCTTATGTACGCTTAGGTTACAAGTATGACATCATTTACACTTCACTGTAAAGTTATAACTTTTGTAGGAAGCCTGCTTCCTCCACAAACCTAAAAAGTACCACTCGTCTGACTAATATTATTCCTTCCCAGTACCCTGGAGAGAATTGTTGTAACACCATGACTTTCTATATCTTTTTTCTTCTACCTCTCAAAATATACATCCATTTCCATAATGAAAGGAAGGATAATAGAAGATAAGATGGGTAACCAGTGCGTGTGTGTGTGTGTGTGCGCGCGCGCGCGCCCTATTCGAATGTAAGAAATACTACTCTGTAGAGCACAGGTGTTTCAATCAATGGGGCTGCTAGCCCCACACCCCTCCCCACATGGCTACAACACTCTACTTGAGATGTCTCGCTACCAGGTGCCCGAGTCATAGCTTGGAATAGCAAAAACACAATAGGATTTAATGGGCCATGCCTAAAGCTTCCACTGTAATTCTTACAACAGGCTATCTTTAGCGACGTTGCCACACTTCATCAAGGCTTAAAATCTACCTCATATGAATGTTTACATCTCTAATTCAAGGCACTCTAAATCTGGTCGTAAAGTCTATGTAACAATCCCAGCCCTCTTTCATTTGTTATGGACGATTGGGGTCCGTATTCGATTATCAATCTGGTAGCCCGAGTTCGCTTCCCGCAACCGCAAGAGAGGGATCAAAGAAATTTATTTCTGGTGATTGGAAATTCATTTCTCGACAATATGTAGTTCGGATCCCACAAGAAGCTGTAGGTCCAGTTGCTAGGGAACCAATTGGTTCCCAGGCGAGTTAAAAATATCTAATCCTTCGAGCCAGCCCTAGGAGAGCTGTTAATCAGCTCAGTAGTCTGGTAAAGCCAAGATACAGTTTACTTTAAATTAGCTGTTGTGGTGGTTATATTAAGCTAGCCTTACACTATCATATCTTTCACAAAAAATAAGTCCTGTTTTCCGAGTCACTATTTTCTTGTTCACCTCACGTAGAAACGTCTTCCCAACATAAACGATATCACTTCCTTGAGAGAAACAAGGCGTGATCCGACCTCCAACTTACTCAAGGGACGTTCCAAAATCTAGTCAAATAGCGCGCTATTTCACCAAAGAAAATTAAAATAAATAAGCTATATTTTATGAGAAATAATTGTCTTGTACTGTTTAACATACGCATTATTTATATTTTACGTTCCCATTCTGATAAATAAATCATAAATATCCTATCCTAAAATTCCTGTACCTTAACTCAAAGGGAAACAACCTTTTCAGGCCTTTTTAGACCTTTCATACCCCTCAACAACAACAAAGTAGTTTGTAGGCTTACTCCCCGAGTAAGCAAAAAATCTTTCCGTTTACTCTCGTACGTTTTAACCAATCCCTTTATTTTGTTCAATATTTTCTTTCGCTTCAACAAATAAAATTCTTCCGAGCTGTCAAATTTAAATATTAAAATGAAGAAAACCCGTAAAACTTGCTTGTTCACAAAAATTAAACCTAACTAATAATGAGATGCAATGACAACTTTCAAATATAAATATGAAGATATTATAGATAAATTCAAAATAAAGATATAATGAGAAAATAACCTCCACAAACCATGCCATTGACTTGTACAGAAATTCCTACTCAATATAAATATATATATATATATATATATATATATATATATATATATATATATATATATATATATATATCTTATATGTGACTGGTAAAAGTGTTCTGTAACAACAGAATTCCATCTAATAAAAGGAGCTCATAAAAACACCAAAATGTAGAGAGAAAAGTACTATATTTCAGAGACTGCTGTCTCTCTCTTCAGGTATATGAATGAGAAAAGTTTACAGAAAAGGTGGTATTTATACCAAGAGTTTCGTCCACAAGTAAGCCAATTTTAGGTCACCCCCGCTGGATAATCTTCCTTTAATCTTCTTAAGCGTTGGTTGAATGAACACTGCGTCGACGATGTCCGATGTCCAATTCCCTTTTGAGATGTTCATTACCTGTTCTCTTTTTATTAAGGCCGATTCCATCATTTGACTCTTGTACCGGCAGTTGCTGCTATAAATTACACGTGACATATTCCAGTTTATTCTATGGTTATGTTCATTTATAGATTGAAAATAGCCGAGTTCTGTTGTCCATACCTAACTGACCGTTTGTGTTGTATTAATCTCTGGGGAAGTGATTTACCTGTAAATCCGATGTAAGATTGGTCACAGTCCTGGCATGGGATCTCATATACCCCAGAGTCTTTGGGCGATGTCTTTTGTTGGACGTTAATCATGGGATTTGGCTAAGGTATTTGGGTAGGTAAATGCAAAAGGGTTGGATTTCCCAAGGGTGTGAGTTACTCTCTTAATCGTCTCCAGGTGGGGAATTTTTATTTTATTGTTGGGTGTGTCTCTGGTCTTGTCTTTAGGGGGTCGGTAGAAAATTACGTTTGCTTTTTGAATTGCTTTCTCAATTATATGGTCAGGATACTTTAAAGGTGAAAGTTGCTTGTGAATTAGTTCAAATTCTTTTTCCAGGAAATCTGGGGAACAAATTCGTAAGGCTCTTAAGAATAGGTTGCTAGCTAGACCTATCTGATAGTATTGTCATGATAGCTAAAGTAGTGAATATACGAAGTGAGAACGTTGGTTTCTGTATATGGTAAATTTGTATTCTGTCGTGTCTCTGATTATTAAAACATCAAGAAAAGGAATTTTGTTGTCTGTTTCCCATTCAACTTTAAATTTGATGCTGGGCACTAATTCGTTTAATTTTGAGAGGAATTCATTAAAATTACCCCACTTATTATCCCAAAATGTTAGTATGTCATCCACGTATCTCATCCACAGCATGTTTTTGGGTTTTATTGCATTTATTACTGTAGTTTCAAGTATTCATGTACAGATTGGCCTAAATAGGACTTAAAGGACTACCCATACTCACCCCGAATTTTGCTTGTAGAATGATTCCCCGAATGAAAATACGTTATTAGATGCACATAATTCAACTAACTTTATTATTTTGTCAAGTGCCAAAGGGAAATGATCTGAATGAGGGGATAATTTTTCCCTTAAAAACTGAAGAACGTCCTGTACTGGTATTTTTGTGAATAGGGAGTCTACGTCAAGGCTTAAAAGTTTTATGTTGTGAAGTGGTATGTGCTCTCTGAATTTGTGACAAAAGTCTTCCGAATGTTTGATGTGACTGGGGGAAAAAGTGCCTAAAAAAGGAGAAAGGAGGCCAGCTAA
>NC_061100.1:4118050-4120550 GCF_015104395.2 Macrobrachium nipponense | reverse complement strand
TCCAGAAAATACGTTATCCCGTTTTCTTTTTTCCCGTCTTCTGGGTTATGAATTGAACCAATCGCATATAAAATAACTAAAAAAAATATTGTAAACATGGTGCTAATACGAAAATTATTATTATTATTATTATTATTATTATTATTTATTATATTATTATTATTATTATTATTATTATTAATTGTGTACATGAACAAAATGAATAACTAAATAAAAGCATAATTATGAAAGCTTCCGTTTAGTGAAAAAGTAGACAAAACAATAGCTCTTTTAAAATCGGCCCTTGGTACTAATATTTATTTATGGAGTAGTTTTTCTTCTAACCGAATCACAGAAGTTTTTCAGATTCAAAATGTCTTTATATATCTAACAAAAAACTGCATAAAATATCGATTGAACTACAATGAGCGCTTATGCCCAGTCTCAGAAATTAATACTAAGCTCGATATGTTGATATCGTAAAGTTAACTGAACACCTCATATCAGACAATTTCTTTTAATCCTAAAAGCACAGGTAGTTTGCTCATATATGCATCTTTCAATAAAAAAATAAACTGATATTCATAAAATGCAATGCAATCACTGCAATGAAATTTATGTCGGGGAGACTGGCATAGCCATATCATAGCCAGCATAATATGAACAGTATGATATGACTTACAGAGCCCAGGGATTTTCATAACTATAATGGAAACTGGTTATACCACTGATTTGAGTGAGAATAAGATGAAAATTAAACGGCCGTAGCTACAAAAGGATAATTCTGGTATCCGCTTCCATCTGTAAGAGGGAATATGAACCTACCAGGACACTGGAAATCTGATTTCATGGAGGAGTTAAACTTCAAAGTCATTTTCTGAAAGTGCTCCAGTGAATCCGGCCACCAGATTTAACAAAGGTGGAGGCTAACGAGGACAAAACCAAAACGACGACTGATTGGAGACGTTTTAGAGGCTTGTGAATTTCATAGAAAGTTGTCAGATTACAGTTAGAAAGAAAATTCATATACATATGCATATGCACATATATATAGTATATATAATTTAAATACATATGTATAAATATATAACATAGATGTAAATAGACATAAATATACATGGATATGCGCATATATATATATATATATATATATATATATATATATATATATATATATATATATATATATATATATATATAAACTGTATATTATATAATTTTTAACTCCGTGTTTCAGCTTGCCTTGCTTCAAATGAATGCTGATCCCTCATACTCGGAGGCGACAAACGTGGGTAAAAAGATAAAATTGCAGCGATAAAAAAAAATCTTAAGAAATGACTGAGACTCCCTTGGAAACTCGTATTCATTTGATAAATTTTCACTTAGACATTTCTCTGAACCTCCTTTATTTCTCCGCGAAACCTTGGAGTTTCCTGGACGATGGAAACCACAGCTAAGGTTAAACGAAGCAAAAACTCTCGAGAAGAGAAAAAATCCAGATAAAAGAAAGAAAAAGGTTTCTGAGGAGAAGTGATGCTATTTCTGGGACATCTTCGGTGTTCTCAGTAATCGAAGTCGAGGAAACAAAAATATTCTTTCTCCTTTTTAACTTTTCTTTTTCTTTCATAAAATATCAGAGAGAGAGAGAGAGAGAGGAGAGAGAGAGAAGGAGCGAGAGACCGAGAGAGAGAGAGAGAGAGAGAGAGAGAGAGAGAGAGAGAGAGAGAGAGAGAGAGAGAGAAATATTTCATCCAAAATCTCCTTGAAGACTTCAATACCGAAAGGAAATAACAGGAACATTGCCCATCTAAAAAAATATCATTGTAACAATTCTAGCTACGATGTTTCCAAGCTTCCAATGAAGAGATTAAATTAGGGGTTATTTGGACAGGATGCCTTTGGAGAGAGAGAGAGAGAGAGAGAGACAGACAGACAGACAGAGAGAGAGAGAGAGAGAGAGAGAGAGAGAGAGAGAGAGAGAGAGAGAGAGAGCAGAATAAAATTATATCACTTTCAATCCGGACTGCTACTTATTTTGACAATCATGATAATGTGTTTGGTTTCCTAAGGCCAGTCTTGAAGCTTCCTAAAAAAGCTCATTAGATAACATGGAAAATTAGCTGACGATTAAGCCTTTAAAAAATCAAGTTAGAGTTGCCTCACTCACCATGCATACACACAAACACACCTTAGTTAAAAGAAAGTAGTGGGAAAAGAATCGGAAGTTTTCTCTCTCTCTCTCTCTCTCTCTCTCTCTCTCTCTCTCTCTCTCTCTCTCTCTCTCTTCGAAGAAAAGTAAATTGTGATCAACCGAACGTCACTCAGCAACGAAAGCGAAAAACCACAAGTTCACTTCTGCTTCGAAGGAAAAGAGGCAAGAACCCAATCACGTTATTATAACTGTCGCAACAACCAAACGCGGTGCTGTTGTTTAAAGACAGCATTCATATTCAAATTACAGCCCGTAAGCAGTTTCTCAAACAAAATGAAATGCCACGGAAGAGCGTTTCATAAACTTGAC
>NC_061100.1:4108050-4113050 GCF_015104395.2 Macrobrachium nipponense | reverse complement strand
GTATCATTCTCATAAACCTCGTACGTCTCCATTCTTCGGATGCATTTATGCTGAAGGCAATTTTGTTATTCCCTTATTTCATTTCGATTCCATCGAAACCTCAACATTTTTTGGGTTAGATTTTCCGCCAATTGTTTACGGAAGGCTTTATATTATACTAACAGTCTGTCTCTTTCTATTTTTTTTATTACAATAAAAATTATTTCAAATTACTGCTATCCTTGTGTGAAGTTTTCTAAAGGTTATGAAATATATTTTGTTCAGTATTATTACTTTCTATTAACTTTTTAAAGAATTCTTTAGTAACCAATTGTTCATTGAAAAAGCAGATTTGCTATATTTTAAAAATATCTATTCACTATGCCATATGGACCATTTTTCATTTTCACTTGATCACTATAAAACATGCACCATTTGTCATTTTCACTTAATCACTATATGATATGGACCATTTATCATTTTCACTTTATCACTATATAATACGGGCCATTTGTTAATTTCACTTGATTACTATGCCAGATTATAAACTACTGAATACTGATTCTTTTATTGATTTGATTAATCTCAATCATGTTTTCAGAAGGGCTTTTATCATTGAGTGATCATGAAAATCAGAACATCTTAGGGTACAAAATAGGTCACAACAACCGGTTCCAAGACCAGGCCAGAATGCCCCCAAATGAATCACATTATAAATATAAATGAATTAGAAATAAAAAAACAAAAGGAATACACTGCTTTGTAAATACAGTTTTCTCCTATCGGAAAGAAAACTTTGCATCTTGAAGACCCTAAATTTAGACCGAAAAAGGGCTGCAAAAGAAGAAAACGTGAATTGACGGAGGCCAGGAAGGATTGTCCCGTAAAATCCGAAAAATTCTCCAGGAAAAAGAAACCTTTCAATAAATATTTTTCAACATCCAGGTTTGGGTCTGAACAGAAATTCGACAACAAAATAAACAGGTAGAGAATGTGGTGAAGTTTCTTAGCAGCAACCGAGTTTTCTGTACATCGTATAATCAAGGTCACCGAAAATAGATCGATCTTTCGGTGGCCCATGAAACTTTAACAAAGTACCAGTGGTGGCCTGGCCCATATAGTTGCCAAACCCACGATTATGGCTAATTTTAACCTTACATATAATACAAACCACTGAGGCTCAGTAGTCTTTAAGATCTGAGGGCGGACAGAAAAAGCTGGAACAATAGTTTTCTTTTCAGAAAACTAGAAAAAAAATCCAGGAAGAGACTAAAAAAGAAAACTTGTCCCTCACGATATGAAGCACCTGGACAGTAAAGGTCAAATGTTTAATTACATATATGAATTCTGTTACGTACATACGCTTCACTTCTTTACATTCGCATTTATCGAGCCCCGAACACCATCAAGTACAGTCAAATGGTCAAAATCTATTGTTCATCATCGGATTGCACTAGAAAATAAAATCTAGGCCAAAAGCCACGCACTGCGACCTATGAGGTCATTCAACGCTGAAAGGAGACTGAGAGTAGAAAGGTTCCAAAGGCGTAACAGGAGGAAAACTTCGCAGCTGCACAGTCATACAATTGTCAAGAGAGGGTGGAAAGCAAGATGGAAAAGAGAGAATAAGAACATAGGTACTGTACAGGAAGCTTAATAATGTAGTATTCAGAATAACAGGAAGGTCTCCTTGTCAATGAAAAAGTATCAATGCCAGACGATACCACTCATATGCTAAGAATAGGTCGCAGTCGCAATGAATTGTAGCAGTCTTCGTTCCAAAATGCACCCAGAAGTTAACGCCCTTTTGACTTTTACCATTAATAAGAATAAATTCCTAATGGAACGCTAAAATTACCACCTTCATATATATATATATATATATATATATATATATATATATATATATTATATATATAAATATATATATATATATATATATATATATATATAATATAGTATAATTATATAATATTTCTATATATATATATATATATATATATATATATTATTATGTATAATAGTATATATATATATATAATAATTATATATATATAATATAGTATATAATATATATATATAATAATATATATATATTACTAATATATATATATATATATATTAGGATAAATATATTATATACATATAAATATATATTTATATATATACAAACACGCACACATACATAATACACCAACACATACATATCATAAATATACATATAATATATATTAATATATATAGTACTATATATATATATATATATATATATATATAATATATTATATAATAATTATATATATATATATTATAGTATAATATAGAATATGGATACATTTATATTATATACGATATAAATATATAGTTTACATATATACAAACACCACACAGATACATAATACATACACCAACACATCAATATATAAATATACATACACACACTATATATATATATTAATAATATATATATTAATAATATATATTATATATAGATAGGAATAGATAGATATAGATATATGTATATATTATATATATATATATATATATATATATATATATATATATATATATATACACATATATATATGGATACATATAGCAAACACGCACACATACATAATATAGTATATATATATACATAGATATATATATATATATATATATATATATATATTATATATATATATATATATAATATATATATATATATATATACATGTACATATATTGTAATATATATATATATATATATATATATATATATATATATATATATATATATATATATATATATATATATATATACATATACACACACACACACATTAGGTAGCATCATAAAGAAATACAACACATCTTGTTGCGAATGACAATGTAGAGAGAGAGAGAGAGAGAGAGAGAGAGAGAGAGAGAGAGAGAGAGAGAGAGAGAGAGAGAGAAAGCAAATCCAACTGCTCTTTTCATCTAACTAAGCAAAATTTTTATCCAGTTTCATCTCCCCAAGCAATTTTAATGTTTTTATTTTTTAGTTAATTTTAAGTGCATTCCAATAGTGCAAGATACGGAAGATTTAGGGCCCTCGAAAAGTATGATGATTATTTGTTTTTTCCATCCTTTTTATGAATTAACTGATAGATCACCATAAGCATATGGAACAAACATTCCCTAAAATATCACAGAATTCATTAATCTAATATTTGTGCCATTACATGCACCTTTTGTAATACTATGAAAGTTAGCTTAGTAATGCAATCTTTCCAAATGGCACATTGCATTGATGTATAGTGAACGCAAATTAAAAACAATAGTTACAATAAATTGGAGAAATGCACAAGCCAACATCTGTATAAAACGTTAGCATCTAAATAAGTGTTCAAATACATATGTGTATTTTCATGTGTACCATAGTAAATTTAAAAATATATGTATTGACATTTTAAATTGTTCTAAAACTTCTAAATGTCTTACAGTATTAACATAAAAGTTAACCTTGGAACAACGACTTTTAACCACAATTATATTACATTGGTGACACCATTTGCACCTTCAGCAGTCAATAACACACCAATGAAATGCACAAGAAATTGACTAAAATAAAAACATGAAAGTTGCTTGGGGAGATGAAGCTGGCTAAAAAGGTTTGCATATTTAGATGAAAAGACCAATTTGATTTGCTTTTCCTCCATCTCTCTCTCTCTCTCTCTTCTTTACATTGTCATTCGCAATAAGATGTGCAGTATTTTTCCATGACGATACCTCGCTTCGATGCAACTGTTACGTTATGCAAGTAATATTTTCATTCTTCCATCCTTACAAGCAGATGCAACAAAGTCTGCATCTTCGCCAAAGACAAATGCCATTTGACAATGACCCGAAAGTCTCGCCGCGATCTTTTCATGCAGATGACCTCGTGGGTCTGAAACTCATTCGCGAGTCCTATTACAAGTGTAAATCGTATCTCGACTTTGTTGTGGCTCAAGTTTGGGGATTCTCCTCTCCCTAGAAGGACCCAGCTCCTGGGAATAAAACCATCTTGCTCGCACACGCATCATATCTTTTATTACACTCTTGTTAAGACGCTGAACCCAAAGACTTTTAGAAACTTAAAATAAACCAAAAGTCAACAGTGCCTGGTATGCAAATGAATAGATAAATAAAGACATTTATATATATATATAATATATATATATATTATATAATTATTATTATATATATATATATAATATATAAATATATATATAATCTATATAAACATGAATTTTGTTATATATTCACAAGCATAAAATCCCCAAAAGAACACAGCAAGTTCTCCGCGACCAGCATTCCTAGATAAAGCTGTCTGTAAAAATTACCTTTTCTCTTGAGAACTAATACCATGTTAATAAAGGACTCATAAAAGTGTGACCTGTCAGCTCACTAAATTAAAAGGAGGACAGTTTCCTCTTTTCAGGCCCCATTCACAATCACTCAGTTCCTTTGCAACAGGTGGGTTCTGCACATCCTCCAAGTGACCCGAAGGGTTCGTGACAATACTATTTGTGGAGTTCGAAAAGCTCCCTTTTCTTGGCAGAATTTCAATCCTATGAGATTGTTACAGCACTTTCCACTTCCCTCATTTCTCATTCTTTTCTCTATTCATTATTTATGAGGGATTCAACATTTTTTAAAGAATAGGCAGAATTTCTTTAAAAAAAAAATGGTTATTTGCCGTATAAAATCTTAAATCAGATTTTTAAATCTGATACGAAAATGTAAAAATATACACTTAATTTATCTGTGCTCATTTACAACTCTCCTCTATACAGTCATTTTATTCAGCAAAAGCTTAATTAGTTAATTAATTAATAATAATAATAATAATAATAATAATAATAATAATAATAATAATAATAATAATAATAATAATAATAATAATAATAATAATAATAATAATAATAATAGTAAAAAATGTGTAAAACATTAACAATGGTCATTACTCAAACAAAAAGCTTGTAGGTACTAGATTACTAACATTCCTTATC
>NC_061100.1:4059308-4102550 GCF_015104395.2 Macrobrachium nipponense | reverse complement strand
ACATGAAAGAGGATGTGGAGCAAATGACTTAAAACCAGTTATCTGACAGATTTCAAAGTAAAGGGAAAAAAGGTTGTGCAAGGCAGCACAGACCCCAAAAATAGCTTAGACAGCTGGAGGATTACACGTTAGTATAAAAGTTAAGTGTGGGGGATCATTAAAAGCAGTGAAGCTAACAATAATATATATATATTATATATATATATATAGTATTATATATATATATATATATTATATATGTGTGTGGTGTGTGTGTGTGTGTGTGTGTGTGTGTGTGTATGTGGTGTATGTGTGTGTATGTGTGTGTAAGTGATACATAAATAAAAATATGGAATGTCATTCCATATATATAAAAAAACTAAAACTAAAGAGGTCAAAAAAAAACAGGGGGGGGGGGGGGGGAAATGTGGGCTTGCCAGGAATGTGATCAGACCAGAGACGATAAAAGTATGACAATAAGATGACGTTTATACAATAAAGTAGGATAAGATAACATGCCGTCACTGTGGTCTCCTTCATTTGTTTGAAAACATAGTCCAAGCTTCCTGCTTGAGACAACACCGCGAACCTATTATTCAAACGGCCAACGTGATTTGTAATCTGTATGTAGTTCATATGTTCGAGTCTGTCGTCTTTATGATTGTAACAGAGATGGTAGGGAAGTAGAATTAGCCATCATTATTGGCAGCAGAAGCGATCAAGCAGAGTCAATTAGAAGACCTGCTACAATCCTATCTGATATTCATCATGTAATCTCAGAAGAAATATGTGATTTTTATACTTTGTGTTTCTACAGAAACCTCACATCAGAGGAAGATATATCATGAGTTTAAACACATCGTAGTCATAACCAAAGAAGATAATACCGACTCGTGAGTTATCAGCAAACACCCAAGACACTCCAATGAGTAGGAAGTGCATAAACAACGCTTAGCGTAAGATTATCGCCACGTCTAACATTACCTCATTAGGGCCCGCTTAATTATTACAGGCTACAGCCCTTTATTGGTGGCAGAATCCAACCAAGAACTCTTCAACGTCTTCCAAAGAATTAACGAATAAGTATCCACATCATATGTCACGACGACGAAAGCAAACATATTCTTCAAGCATCTAGTATCATCGTTTAGTGAGCGGCCATCAGAAAACAACAAGAACACCTCAACATCTTCCGCAAGAATAACGAATAATGTATCATAAAGAAGTCAACGACGACGAAAGCACAGATTCTTCAAGCAACTTAGTATTTTCGTTAGTGAGCTATTTCAGCAGTGCATAACTTCAAGAAACAAAACCCGATGGTCTTCTCCTCGGCAAACGCAAGCTTCGTCTCTATTAGAATAATTCAAGAAAAACATCGTTACTTGAGCGTTTTCCGCCCACTTCAAGAAACAAACGACGCGTCTGCCAGCATCGATCTTCAAGAATCGAAATCATCCACAAACGAACACGCGCAACGGGAGAAACTCAAGCCAAACCAGTCATTCCGCTAAACAGAGAAGGAGGGCAAGGCCGTGTGTCGTTACGCGAACACCGTGACTTCCCACAAAATCAGCTAAGTACAATTTTTTTATTCATTTGGAGTAACTGAGTGTTTCCTTTTACGGTCGAATTCATTCGTTACTCCTGTGGCTGAAGTACGAGACATTCTTAATCTTATTTTACAGAAATGATCTACATCATTGGAATTTCGCTACTGCGAGTTTTTATCTTGAGTTTCCTGTTTCCAGAACGTCTACTGAAATATCATAATCATATACTGTGTTAATTTTTATCATTTTGGGTGATTATTAATCTCTACGTAACAATTATATTAAAACGTGAACATGCATTACGCATGTGGACATCTGTATTTATACAGATGCATGGAAGGGTCGTAGCCCACAGTAGTGATAAGAAAACACACAAAAACAAGTGGAACACCCGTACAAATCCGGATAAATTAGAGGAACCTGTATTTTGGGTTCAATAATTAAATGCTCCTTTGCAAAGTCCCGATCAACAGTTTCAGCCTTTAGTTATGCGGTAAAAAATCGAAACTCAATGACCTCAAACGTAACTGTAAAAATACGGCTGGAATTGCAAGGAATAACATGTCTGTAAAAAACTTTCATTAGGGCTAAATGCGTCTGCCCAGGATCCCTCACTATTCAAATTTTAGCAAAAGAAGAATCGAAGTAAACCACAGCAAGTACACGATAAAGCATGTAGAGATAAATGTTTTTACCTAGTAATCGCTCATTCGGATAGTTCCAGTCCTTCCTACATTCGTTGCTTTATAAACTAACAGGCAAACATAATGCCTAAAACACACAATACGTTGCGAGGTAATTAAAGAGAAGAATTCCTAAGTATTATCAAAAGAAAAGGTAAACAGTAGCCCTAAAAATCAGAAAATCAAACAAATTCGTGCTTAAGCAAACTTGGTTTATGTGCCATCTAGTCAACGGTCAGGGTCAGTTAAATCTTGCCGAGTGTAGCAAGCAAAGCACATTTCCACAAAGCGACTTCAGCGGAGAGGAAAAGCGATGTGGACATCATGCCAATTACCTTTTTGAATTAAAAAAGGAATTTCCTATGAATCACACGACCGTATCAAGTAATAGAGCAGGTTTTGTAATTTCTAAACCTAGTTAATATAAGTAGTGGTGATTAAGCCCGACTGTACGCGCCGTAAAAATTAGAATATCTTGTTTTTATGCCTTTAGTCACGTATATCCTGTATTTTCGGACTCACCGTCTGTTGTTCGCACTTCCCTAATGAGAAGTCCAGATAAGCAAGCACTTACAGATACTCTATAGTTATAAAAAACATTATCTTACACTGTCCTGCCAAATAAGGAGTGTTGATCAAGGAAAATTCTATAAACCTTCAAACATATATTAAAATCCGTTTTGAACAAAAAGAGACAGTTATCAAATAACTTATAATAGAAGAACTAATCATTTGTCTCATAAAATGTAACACATTGTTCAACTGACCCAACAGAATTCTCCCACAACCGCCAGTCGCAGTTTGCATGCAAAATCTCGAGACGGCATGCACCCTCGAATGTGGCCTTAGTGCGGTAAAAAGATCTTTGCGGATATGAAATTTAAATCTTTCCCGACACTCTGAAATAAACGATTTCCTGCGAACAAAAGCACTATACACGGTTGACTCACAGCAACAAGTTAATATAAGTAATCACAAAACCTTTCATAAACTATCCGCTTTTTTATTGTTGCTAAGTTTTAATTACGCCCAACCAGTCGTAGATGAATTCTCTTATACTCTATCTAAAGTAAATCCGTACAGTCATTCAAGCAGAGGTGATCAGCAGAATGTTTTTCTCTTTATCTGAATACCAGGATGTTTCTCCACAAGCGATGTGATCTCTGGGAATTGGATGCATCGAACAAAAATTACGGTCTAGGAAAAACATAAAGCTATATACGTACCGTCGTATAGATCCCAATGAATTTCAAAATAGAGAAAATGACGAAGTGAAAAAATTTTAGTAATAGGAGTCAATAGGTAATCAAATAGCCATATAATTTTTCCTCCAAACGTCATGGCATAAAGATCGGACTTGGTGATCGCGTAGATTCTGTCGCTTAAACAAGGAAACGTTCCCGATCGTTTTCCTAGTGCCATGTTACGACGATAAATCTTATCTCTGTTAGTTAGAATAATTTCTCACCAGCTTTGACTACTGAAAGGCCTTTCACCAGATACCATTACCGAAGTGATCTTACCTCATAACACCGCCTTCAGCACACTCAGGGGACATTATCATGATTAGACTTATTGCTTCAGGATTTACGTTGCGTAACAATTACAATATAGTGGTGGAGACTTTATGGGATACCCTACATGCCTATATGATTGATCGAGTAAATCTTTTCCTAATTACCTTGAAGTATATCACATAAACTAGAGCTAGTGCTACAGAGACAAAGACAAATAACCTCAGAGTAAAAATATATAAATGTGAGCTTTAAAAAACCGAACATTGTTTATCCAGGTTTTATGTGTCTAGTCAAGGTCTTAAAAGTAGTCCATGATAAGGTGTCGGCTATTCATGCAAATTCCGCGGTACTATAACGTAAAAAGGGGATACAGCACTTTCTGCGCTGTAGTGGGAATACAAATCGTTAAGTAAATATATAACTCTTTAACAGATCTTACGAAGAAGGCGTTAGAGATTTATTATGGTCTGAATAAGCATCAACAGGCGTTCGATATCTTAAAAGCGGAATAAGGCAGCCTCACCTAACTTAAAAAATCCCTGATTTAAATAAGGAATTTTTTTTTTTTTATTGCAACAGGACGCTCAGACAAGGGGTAAGAAGAGGGTAATACTTTCAGCAATATGATAAACAGTTCTTCCCTATAGCTTTTTATTCACGTTAAACTAAAGCCCTTGAAAGTCCCTAGCCAGTAATAGGCAAGGAAGGGCTAGGGATCGTTAACTCACTAGTACCATTTTAAGTCATAATCTACGGGCTATCTCTTAAAATCCTTACTGACCATAAGTCCCTTACCGAGTTTTCAAAGACTTTAATCACAGTCCCCAAAGAAACTCGGTGGCAAATGATCATTCAGGTCTTTGGAGCCAAGTTAAGATATCTACCTGGAAAGCAAATTATAGCTGACGCAATTATCACGCAATCCCGCACCATACTGGCAAAGAACCATTAATTGGACTAAAAGATATAGAACATCGTGCCTATTGTTAAAATCGTATCTAAACAAGAAAATTCATTAACCTAAGAGATCGCGAGCTATTGAATACCTGGGTTGGAGACGCAGAAACTGTTAACAAACTGAAACAAAAGCAAGAAGAGTAAGCAGCAATAAGCAACAAACAATAAACACTTCGAACGGCAAACAGGAGGTTAACAGCTAAGCAAAACCAATAAACACTTGATGAAAACGTAATGCAAAAGTATATTTAAAGTATGTTTATCAGAATATGTAATCAAAATGTAATTTATATGTAGGTCTCCGTGGCGAGGAAAACCCGAAGACCACAGCAGGTGACTAACGACAGGTAGTTAGTAATAAATCTCTTTATACCAATCGTTCTTAAATGCGTTGCATTCGTCATCCAGGGTTCTCTATTATGTCACCAGAAAGCCAATATCACTGTTTACTGGCATACAAGCTACAGATATAAAAAGCAATAACTAATTGTAAACACGTGTCATGAAAACAAGGGACACACTAAGACAACTTGGTCAGTTTAAGGCCTATCACGTGCCACAATCAAATCTTGAAAGATACACGTAGAATTATTAACAGAGTACGAGTCTTACAGAGAAATAAACACTCTTAGTGTTAATAGTTCCTTGACACGTAATATATGATTAATAGCACTAAAAAACAAAAAACACCGCAATTGAACCGTGTGATAGGAATATTTATGAGTGCTAAATCAGGTAAACGTGGAATTCAAACACATGATAATCTCGACTCGGGTGTGGAATCAATATAATTATCCTAAAACTCGTTGTGTGAATTCTTCCATAGAAAACCAATACCATATTTTATCACCCAGAGTCAATAGGGTTTGTAGAAACGGATAAAAAGGAATGTGTCAATGTCCTTTACGAATTACATTCGTGGATATTGGATCCGACTGGATTCTAGCGGTTCTCGCGGTTTTAAAAACTGTATTCATTCATATCTTGTATAGAATTAATACCGCAAGTAGCCTTATACGGTACGCCGCTAGAAACACTTTTCCACACATTCAAGCCAACCATTAATTTATCAAATATATATATAAAAAATATAAATAATAAAAAGAAATAAAATAAATAGGGATACAAGTGGAGCGATATAATACACACTCTGTAGAATTCGGAAGGGTTACAAATATAATAAAAAAGGAATCACGATAAAATCAATAAGCCAAGGTTAATAAAAATATCCAAAGTATATCATGCGTAAAGATTTGAACGTTTGGTTTATAGTCCATTCAGTATTTAGGGATATTAACCCTCTTACGCCGATTGGACGTATTAAACGTCGATTCAAAAATGTCTACAGTATGCCGATTGGACGTATCATACGTCGGCTCCACAAAAAGTTTTTTTTTAAAATTCGCGGAAAAAATACTATAGGCCTACCAGCCCCCGAAAACTTTGTATCAGCGCTTGGGGGATGCTGGAGTTCACGGATCAAGGCGTTGTTTGGTTTACAATCGCGCTACGCAGGCGCGCAAGCGCGAATTCTTTCTTATCACACTAAAAAGTAATCCCCTCCCCCCCAGATGACAATCTCGGCAATTATTGTCACTTTGACATAATTTTGCACATTTTAAATATCTTTTACATGAAGTATTATATATGAAAATGTGAGCAATTTCATGTAAAATACAACAAAAAATACTCATATTGTAGTTTTATCAGTTTGAAATATTTCATATAAAAACGATAATTTGCAAAAAATTTCAAACTTCCAGTAACTTTGACTCTACAGAAATGGTCGAGAACCAATGTAAGCTAAAATTCTTATATTATAGTAATATTCATCATTTCCCTCCTTTTGCAACAAATTGGACGTCTCTAGCACAATATTGCGATTTAGGCGAATTATGAAAAAACCTTTTCCTTACGTTCGGCCCCCCCCCCCCCCCCCGGATAAACTTTCCGATAAATTTTTTGTGTGCGATTGTCGTAATGTTGCACCTTTTAAATTTGCCGTTACATAAGTTTATAATGAAATGTGCGCAATTTCATGCACAATACAACAAAAAACAACCCATGGTTGTAGCTTATATCAGTTCGAAATATTTTCATATAATAACGTTAAGTGCAAAAATTTTAACCTTGCGTCAACTTTGACTCTACCGAAATGGTCGAAAAAAGCAATGTAACTAAAACTCTTATATTCTAGTTCATATTCAATCATTTACCTCATTTTGCAACGTTTGGAAGTTCTACTAGCACAATATTGCGATTTATGGTGAATTATGAAAAAAAAAAAAACATTTTCCGTACGTTCTCTCCGGTAACTCTTCCGAAAAAATAGAATTTTTGTGCGATTGTCGAAAATGTTTGCACATTTAAAATTAGCTGTTACATAAAAGTTTTATATATGAAAAATGTGCGCAATTCATGTAGAACAACCTAAAAAATGATGAAGGTTGTAGCTTTTCTCTTTTGCGACATATTTGCATACAAAAGCACGATAAATAGAAAAAAAACCCAGGTTCGGTCAAATTTGACTCTACCGAAATAGTTGAAAAACGCAATTGTAAGCTTAAAACTCTTACGGCCTAGTAATATTCCGTCATTTGCCTTCATTTTAAACAATCTGAAGTCTCTAAAACACTATTTGGATTTATGGGAATTTTTGAAAAATGATTTACCTTCACTCCTGCTGCGCCGATTCGTCACGGCCGCAAGTCTCCGAAATACGATACATGCATTATCCTAATATTTGCTCCTTTTCATATTAGCCTTTTTATAGGAGTTTCATATATCAAAATGTGCGCAAATTCATGAATAAGTACATAAAAAATAATTGAAGGTTGTAGCTTCCATCTCCGATAAGATGTGCATATAAAAAACTATTATATAAAAATTTCGACATTCCGCGTCCC
Organism: Macrobrachium nipponense; assembly: GCF_015104395.2. NCBI lineage: Eukaryota > Metazoa > Arthropoda > Malacostraca > Decapoda > Palaemonidae > Macrobrachium > Macrobrachium nipponense. The sequence continues at coordinate 4,094,955 of NC_061100.1, read as the reverse complement.
AAATTGTCACTCGGTCCGAAAATGTCGAAATCGTGCAATTCTAATCTAACAATCTTACAGTATCGTAATTTCCAATATTTTTTATAATTTATGAAACAAATTGGAAGTCTCTAGAACAATATTTAGAATTACGGGAATTTTGAAAATATCAATTTTTTATGTCCGCGCGTTATGAATTCGTAATCATTTGGATAATATTTGCCGGTGTTGCTTAGTTTTTACTATGTATTATATATCAAAGAATTGCAATTTAGTGATACAATTACAACGAAATAAAAAGTCAACTCGTTAGCTTTTGGACCGTTTTGCACAGCGTGATTTGAATACAATATCTATGAATTTTTTTTTTTTTCGCTACCATATATTGCATTATTCTACATATGATAATAAATTATTTTCATTTTGATGATTGCATACTAAATCAGGCAATGAAAAAAAAAATGAGCCAAAAATGAATCTAATCTTCAAAACTAAGCGCGCTGTGATTTTTTGAAAATATTATTTTTTCCGCTTCGGCGCTCACTCCAAACCAGCGCCGGCATAATGGAGAGATTTGATTTTTAGCGCTCGGAGTAAGAGGGTACACATTTTCATGTAACAAAATAAGCTAAAAAGTTCAAAACATATCAAAACCTACTGAAATATGTCTGTCCCGGTGATTTATATTCGTAGTCAATGAAAAAAAAAAAATAAAATAAAAATAAATAAAATAAATCAAATAAATAAAAGAGAATTTTAAGTAAGGAAGTCTATAAGTGAAAAGTTTATATCTATGCGAATAATCCTATATGAATCTTACAGGGCAAATACTATAATAATAAAATTTGTATGGAAACCCTTCATTAGTTTGAATAAGGAATATTTAATTTAACATAATTACATTTATTTTGTACAATAATGCAGATTTCCAACATTGAAACTATTATATTGTTCAATTTGGTATAGTTTTTTTCAGACATTCTTCTCGTGTGGTGGAGTATTAAAACAAAAAAATACCCAATTTATACTAAAGTCGGATTTTTTACAGCAAGTAACTAAACCAATAAGCTGTGAGAGCATCTCTGAGGTGACGGACGTCATCATTGCCAAAAATCATCATTGTTCCTTTTAACCTCAATAACCGCTGGCAAAAGAGGTGGCTGAGAGAGGAATGCTTAGCTCATGAAATTCACATGTGGTTCATAGTCATGATGACATAACATAGCATAACCCATTCTATCCGTGTGTGGCAAGCAACTTTAGTTAAGGAACCAATCATTTAAAATAATGAACCAAAAAAGCAACAGAATTCTATAACATCAAAAATGAATTAATTTTTTCTAACCTTATAGACAATTAGTCAATAAAACAGGTATGACATTGGATAAACGGTCACTTAAGTATCAGTCATTGGATATGAAAAATCTACTTGCAAAAAATAGCTATTACAATTCAAGTAAATCACATCATGGGAAAAGTCCATTTTCTGAAAACCCAGTTTATATAGAAATAGTTACATAGTGGGTTCTTTCTAGCATCTCTCTGCCAAAAATAACCCTCGGGGATGCGCGTTGACGAAAAAATTGGAATATGAAACTTTTGTAGGGGCACAGGGGATCAGATTTATACAGCAATAATTCAGTAAGCAAGATAATACAGAATCATTAATAATATTCTCTTTGACTCTTGTGTTTGCCATGGCAATACTCACCAATAGACTCCGTTCACACTTCCTTTCTAGTAAACTTACTACCAGTAATATCAAATAAATTTTTTCTTTGGGATGCGTATTGAATTGTTTATTTTTTATAATTATGGCTATTTTTACATCATCATTAGACCTGGATAGGTTCACTCATGTTATAATGCCATGGATAAAAAAGTTTGTTACAGATGACTCTTTTGAATTCCATAAAATATCAGCTAATTCATGGGGGTAAGTCTGGTCTTAATGGCTTCTCCTCCGCTATTTGGATGTTCTGAATTTACTTTGCCCTTGTGACAAATATAGTTTCACTTACAGGCTGATTAACGGAACCTGGGTTACAGATCCTGCAGTGACGGAGTTTCACATCGCAACTTTCAAAAAAAAAAAAAAAAAAAAAAAAAAATTGTTCGTCGCTGCGGGACGACAGCAGTGAAGTATTCAACTGCCACAATGTGAACGGGAATAAGCACACATCACAAGTGAACAAGCTATTTCATGACTTCTTGGACCGACACCAGTATCCCGTCGATTAAATCCGTTTTTTAATGCGGAATGCTTCTAGCGGCGTTGGAAATGCTACAAAGAGGGACATACTTCCGACAATTAGACCCAGAGGATATTCAACCTCTACGTGCTGGCGAAGGACTCGTGCTGGGAGATTTTATTCATCGCCACGTATTCGAAAGCATAAGATGAGAGAACAATGCATGGGCGCAAATAGAACGGACCTGCCCAGCAATCCCCACTGTTTGTAACCTTGGAAGTGGAGCCATTTCATTTGGGATATTAGTGGTTGTCTGGAACTGTGTAAAGGACAACAAATTTGTCGAAACGCTAGAAGGTGCAGTAGATATAACCTCGCGTCATGTATCCTATATATTAAAGTATCTGTAACCTATATATATATAAATTATCATAAATAACGAATCGAAATTATCTGTGACGTGTACGCACTAGGGAATCTATTTAAAGTGCACCTAGATTAATCACTTAGATTGGGCGTTATGTGAATCAGTTGTTTAAGATGACATATATCCATATAAATATGTATAATAAATCAGGTAGCCTATAATCAATCTGTTCCTTTTTTAAAATTTTTCGTACCAATATGCAGTTATATAAAAGTTAGTATGTGGATTAATGAACAGTTAAATATATGAGTTAGATATGGATTAATGAACCAGTTACATAAAAGTTAGACATAAAAATCAACAAATCAGCATAAAAATTAATCATTTTTATCACTCTATATAGAATTTTTATCAGTTAAATATGATTTTTATCCGTTAATCTTCATTCTCGCAATTATCAGAGTAACATTTAGTATTTTCTGTAGCATATGTATTCTTAGAGAGATGAAGTGAAAAACTGTATCAGTATCTATCACGTTGATCACTATTATTACGAAATATCATAATATGCATATTATGTTGTATGTCTTATTACTTGAATCTGTATTTGTGTACACATGAATTTTTTTTACTTACAAGTATTTGTTCTATATATCTATTATATTCACATAGTGCATCTGTATCAATCCTATAAGTCCAAATGGCAAGGTCAAGCTTGAGTAATATTCAGTGGTTGGTTTTGTAGCTGACCGAAGTTTTATGAAGTGATTACATAATAAAAAAATTATGGAATGTTAATTCCATATATATAAAAAACTAAAACTAAAGAGTCAACAGAATTAACTTGCAGGAATCGTGATTCAGACTAGCGACGATAAAGTATGCTAAGATGACGTTTACAATAAAATAGGCTAAGATGACATGCCGCACATGTAGTCACTCATTGTTTTGAAAAACCTTTTAGGTCCAACTTCTGCTTGAGACAACTACCGCGACTATAATGCAAATGGCGCTACGTGATTGAATCTGTATGTATGTCATATGTTCGAGCTACTGTTCTGATTCCTTTATGATTTGTAACAGAGATGGTAGGGAGAGTAGAATTAGCCACGCATCATTGGCAGAAGCGATAAGCCATCGTCATTAGAAGACCTGTACACCTATTCTGATATTCCTAGTAATATCAAAGAATAGATGTATTTTTATACTTCCCATGTTTTCACTAGAAACCTCACATCAGAGAGGAAGATATCATCATGAGTTTAACAACATCGTAGTCATAACCAAAGAAGATAATACCGACTTCGTAAGTTATCAGCAAACACCAAGACACTCCAATGAGTATTGGAAGTTGCATAACCAATCGACTTAGCGTAAGATTATCGCAAGTCTAACATTACCTTATAGGGCGCCTTATTATACAAGGCAACAGCCCTCATTACTATATAATATATAATATATATATATATATACATATATATATATAATATATATATATATATTAATAATATATATACATATAAAATATATATATATATATATATACATAATAAGCGAAAATTGCTGGGCTTATTCCCGATTATGACAAGCAGAATTAAGAGCACTCGAATAATACCAGTGTCTGTGTGTGTGTGTGTGGCTGTGTGTATCGCGTCGATGAGATGAAGTTATGATTTAATTACTTGAAAATATGTTACCTGAAACGGTTTGCAGAAACACAATATCAATGAATCTACAGAAGTTAAAACATAACGAGAACTGTATCATTTATGTACAAAACTTGATAAATTTTTCCTGTAAATTAATTGTAATATTTCCGAGTTATTCGTGGAAAAAAGGGATTCGAGGATTTGATTGGTCTATATTCAGCATCGTTAACCATTTTCTCTACAGACGAAACAACAAGGTACACGAATGTTTTTTTATTTATTTGTTTTTTTTTTTTGTTAAGAGAATTAAAAACTCTTCTATTTTTCATTTCTACACATAAATGAACTACACAGCTCGCAATGCTAAATTTTACCGTGAAACACTGAGGGTTCTTTACGTATACCTATACATTAAAATTTCGGATATTACAAAATAAATGCTACGTTGAAGAACTGAGGAATGAAGTTGTAATCTGATCTTCACTAGGGAAGTTGACAGCGTCATTCTGGATGGACTTCTTCCAATTAAGTTGAATGAATCGACTTTAGTAGAAAGAGACTGAATGCGAATCTCTCCTGACACATTGGAGCTTCGTCTGTTGACTCTCGGCGATAAAAGTCTCAAGGAAAGGAAAGGGGCTGTTTTGAAAATTCAATTAAGATTTTTCGTTTTTTTTTTCACCTGAAGGGAAGTATTAGAAGTTTATCACAGAAAAGAAAGATATAAAACAACGCTTATCGGAGGTATGTAGGACACCAGTCCCTCTCTATCTGCATAAAGCAGTGTTTCTTAAGGATTGGTCGCGGATCCCCCTGGGTCCGTGGAATGTGCCAAGTGTCCTCAGGATTATGTGAGGAGGAAACGTTCGCTTGTTAAGTTCACCTAAAAATTTGTGTGCAAAAAATTGCAAACTAATAATGCTGTGAAAGTTATTTTAAGTAAAAGTAAACATTTATGTTGAAGATAAGCCATTAATAATAAATAAGTCAGTAAACCATTTTGTACTCAGTTACTATATTAACCCTGAAAAACACTTTTAAATCAAGAGAAATGTCACAACAAGGGGTCCGCTGCCGAGTCAGTTCAATAAAAAGGGGGCTCCGTTGCCACAAGTTAGTTTAAGAAAACACTGGCATAAAGTAAGCGTACCACCCCCCTATGCTCTCACCGATCGAGGGTCAACGCTCCCCCCCCCCCCGATCTCTTATGGCGCGAGAAAAAGAAACTGTAGTGGGCGTTTGCATAAAAAAGGCCCTATTCTCAACTGCCCGAGTAGTAAAATTTATTTTGTACGTATGTGTGTATATATGTATGTATACACACACAAACAATGTAATTTACTAGTACTCAAGAAAGGACCTGTAATACTTTATATTATCACTAGTTTCTATTCTCACTCTGTTATCATCTTTTCCTCTAATCCGGAAACTAAAAACTAAGCCAGCAGCCATTTAGTGGACCTTCCAACATCAAACACAAAGGTGGATATGCTGTTTTCTTCTTCAACACATACATACATACAGGTTACTAACGGCCAGTCGGCTGTGGTTTTAAGACGAAGCTAAATTCATACATTCAGTCAAGTATATCTATTCATGGGTAAGAGATTTTTATATCATGAGATCATATTTCCTCGCGAAGTAAACTTTCTCTCCTCTCACTCTCCGCAATTATACAGTCACATACGAAAAAATTTCAGATGCTTTGAATAAATATATATATATATATTATATATCTATATTCTATATATGATATCTATATATATAATAATCAAAAATATGAATTATGCAAAAGAAGCTATATTAAAGATTAAAAGACTACCTATACAGTTCAGAGAACAAGAGCAGAATGACTAGAAACGTGAGGACCGACCAAACTTACACTTCAGGCAACGAAAGGGGAGTGGCAGAGACGAATTGTTTAAATTAGGCGATAGGTGTTTAATGTAAAGTGACTCAAGTGTGTTAGAAAGGATGCTGGGTTGTTGAGGTAAGGATAGAAAATGGTTTTGCCATAGGAATTCTTGCATTTTGAGCATGTGATTCGATATCCTGGATCCCGTCCTATAGCTTGAGTCCCATGTGACTATAATAACGGACTTGCAACAATCTCCGGTTGAAGCATATTAAGTACCAAGCATCTGGGGCATTCCATATTTATAGATTACATTTGACAACATAAAACTTGAAGCTTATCTTGTAATGAAGGGATACCTATCTTTTTGGATTACAGGGATTGGGGTTAGTCTTAGGAACCCTAATTCTTTTTCTATAATGCTTTTTATATTTTAAGCGTGTTTATCTGTGTGGAAGGGAATTGAGCGTACATATTAAGTTTAGTACGTTTTGATGAAACTTAGCAGGGGGGTGGAGATACGATAATTAGAAACCATTTTATTAATAATATTAAGAACACATTGTTTTGGGTAGGAGTTAGCTGCTAAAAAATTTTCACAGGTACTCAATTTCATTATGGAAAGCAGACAGTCATGAGTTATGTAAATGCTCTGTGTACCAACGTAGACAGATTAGCTTTAAAGCCATAAAACACGAACTGCTAAAAATTATTTCCCAATCCATAAAATTACTATTGCGATATCACGTATTAAAAAGTTGTTCACTCCTAGGAACATTTTACATCCAAGAAGCTATTGAATTGTTGTTTCAGTTTCTATGGTAAATTTACGTTCGGTATGAAACAGTGTTGATATAATCAAGAAACTAGTAACATTGCAACTGTGTTTAAACAGGGTAAAGTATCATCAACGTACCTTCTATAAAAATGCTGGTTTAAAATTATCAGGGCAACTATTTAAAAAATTCTCAGATGGACTCATAAAAAAGTTAGCAAATAAAGGTCCTAACGGTGATCCATTTCTTTGCCAACTCCCTCGACCTGCGAGTAAAGCTGTTTGTTTAAAAACGAAGCCGAATCTTGCACAGCAAGGTCGAGTAGCGTCTTTAAAAAGGTGCTGCTAAAACCGTGAAATCTTCTATATCCTTCATAAACTTTATTAAGAATAATGTCTATGGTTTCTGTAACTGAACTTAGTGAACAACGATTCGATGTCAAAATAGTCATAATTAGTTTCCCATCTTGTTGAATTATTGTTTGTTGAAATTCAAACCATTTTTTAAACTATTGTTGAGTTTGAGAAATCAGTCAGTAATTGAAACTATAAATTGGGATTCTTAAACGAAGATATATATATTATATATATATATATTATATATATATATATATATATATATATTATTTATATGAATATACATGTGTAAGTTCATGTGTATAAACATATATGTACTATACTTCAAACCAAACAAACAGCATTCTAAACATAGCACCATCAACATGGCTAATGTTTGGTTAAAAAAAAAATCTCCCAGTTAAATAATGAATCAATGGTAGATGAATAAACATCCTAGAGAGAGAGAGAGAGAGAGAGATGAAGAGAGAGAGAGAGAGAGAGAGAGAGAGCATAACCGGATACTGAACGAGACCTACAGTATAGCGCTGTTCTAGGTTATGACGCTCTACGCATTTTGGGAATAGGACAAGTAATTAATTCTATTATGAGCTAGTGTTAAAGTCAGCGAAAACATTAATAATGCCAAGCAGGAAAGGTATCGCTAGCGGTAAACTCGCAGTCAGAAGATGAGGTTTAATTTAAAAGACAGATCTTTAATTTTGTCAATGAATAATTGCTTCTCACATTGAGAGAGCGTTATCAATTGTGCACAACCGATATGCAGGAAAGCCGAACTTTCTCTGTATATTTCACGAGCACTTCAAAAAGTGTTCACGGCTCGTACGATCCACTTTGAACCACCACGAAATTTCTATCTCGAAACGATTCCCTGAAATGATAAGAACTTCGATTCCAATTTTTATAAAGCTAAATAGTCATTTACCTTCAAAGGGTATTTTAAAAGCAAACCCCAGATGTTTGGCTCACTACCTTCTCCAGGGATTTAAAAAAAACCGTGGGGACAGCTTTGGAAAAAATTAGGCCTAATTTAAAAAATCCATTGGGGGACCATCCCTAATCCAAGCCTTCAGTCCCCTTCAAACACTCTATTCACAAACGAATATCACAAAAGTTTCAAATGCATTACTTGCGTCAAGTACCACAAAACATAGTAACAAATGAGCAAAGTTTGTAAACATGAACGGCACTAGAACTAGTGCACATACTGATCTATATCTAATGTTAGCCTAAATACAAAAACAATATTCGATTTCGTTTAGAATATTTTGGCTGGTAGATCTAGGTAATAATTCCGCGTCGGGTTTTTCTTTGGAAATTACAGTTTCCCTATAGTATTTGGGTTGCCTTTAAAAAAAATTACGGTTATTTTGGGGGGTTCGACTGTAATTAACCGCAAGGGGCTAGTACTAAACACGGCGAAATACATTTGACGCACCAACCATCCCTAGCGGCTGTCGTATTCGCGGGAACATTCCTTGTAGTCTGTGTGGAGCAATTGCCTATAATTGCTTTTTGGCTTATTTTATACAGCCTATTTGATCAATTTTCGGTGCATTTTTTTTTTTTTAAATATAACTAATCTGCATAACTTTATTACAAAAGCAGCTCTTCGTCCTATGAACAAAACCAATCTTCCACCTAGGCTATAATCCTAAACACGAAACGAGTCTAAGGCCTAGTCCCAATATATATGGCAGAATACAGTATAAGTCTTGATTTCTGGAATGTTTCCCATAAACTACACGAATGCGTGTAGTAAAAAAAATAAAAAAGATATTCCTGACAGAAAGTTAGACGATTATACTTCCATTGCTATTGAAATAGAGCAAACATTACTTGTTTAAGGGATTCATAATTACTTCTGAAATTTTAGTTTGAATGGAATCTATGGGGTTGTTTGAGGTTGGATTACCTGAATTATATTCGCCAAAGTTACTGGAAACATAGATAAACGAGGTCATATTTTCCTTGCGAAATATGACAAAATCTCGAACCTGGAAACGTCCATAAGTAGCTAAATGGCAACTTTACGTCTCTTCATGGCTCGTGTTTCTGATGTAGCCTACAAATCGGTGGCAGATTCAGTATTTCATTGTGACTATGTCATAGTTATCAGTGATAAGTAATAATAAACAAAAACCTGTAAAATACAAGCCCAGTCCAATGGAAGCACACGGCATGCTGAAATACAATGTCCACAGTTAAACTGAAATAGATTCTCACTTACCTTACTGGCGAAGCCGTTACTCATCCAACCAAACACCACCTCCATCTTCCCCATTACATTTAACGTGAATCTTAGTTCTAAACACGATAAAAACTCACCAGCAGATTTACCCAAGGCAGCCAGTAACAATAAAAATTACAGAATACTGTCTACACACTAAAGAGAGTGGGCACTGCGACCACCAAAATATGAAACTTATGGGAAGAGTATGGTGTTACATCCAACCGACCGGACCTTCCTTTAGACTGGCAAAATTCTGCCGCCTACAGTGGATTATCGTACCCATATCTCTGAAGTTACCGTGTCCTATAAAAGGGTGTCTTCTTTTCGAACTGTAAGTGGAAGAAAACACTTTTATGTTCGCAACTATAAAAGACATTCATCATTATTTTTCGTGACTAATTTCAAAATCCTTGTTCATAACTATTTTACTGCACTACCATATACGACATAAGTAAAGTTTCGCGCAACCAGTACAGCCAAAGTCTCATTCTCTGAATGATGTGTAATTTGTGTAAACCCACAGCAACTTAACTTGGTCCAATTTAAGGACGCTAATGAAATTAACTATAACTTCTATGTTGAAAGGTGCGATACTAACATACCATTAGACATAAGAGGAAGAAACATTATCGCTAATAAGTGGCGTCTGTTTTGAGAGCAAACATTAATGAAGGCGGACCTAAGAGCCCAGCTACGTTCAGTACTAGTACTATCCTCGACTACACATACGCCCACAAACTTCTCTATTCGGTGTTCGTTGTATACTATATTATTTCAACATTCTTTAACCACAATTTCCTTCCAAATATATCAAGTTTATTGTTTACGGTAACATTTATTGACTCGTCATTTCCAAGTAACGTTCTAATGCTAGAACAGAAATGTCTAAAAATTGCCTTTTAATTAAGCTGGTAAATAGCAAGAAAAGACTTAGACCAGCCTACGCTACGCGTAGGACCTTTAATACACGAGATATTTAATTATCTTAGTCTTTTTTCAGCATTATTTTGTACCAAGTAAGCTATAATTATTATCTCATTATGGCAGCCTTAACGGAAACATCTTTTCCAAGTAACATACCCTAATAAAACAAAACATGATGTCAAACACACACACACACACACGAGGCTGTATTACTATCTAGAACCCGGACACTGAAGTAGTATATCCCTTTCTGTTTTAAAAACACTAGGATGGCCAGCTCCTTTGATATATATAAAATGGCCGAGGGTGTCGTTTTCGACACCTTATGATTTTTTATTGAATTGGGCATGAAAAATAATCATATATGGTTAATGAAATAACTCATATGTTTGCAAATACATAGTTTATTAAAGAATATGTTATTACATAACATTTGACATCATTTTGAAGTAGGCTATAACATTCTTTTTACAATCCTGTAGGCCAATTATTTATCAATATCTTAGATTCCACAATCATTACATGTTACAAACACTACCCTAGTTTCATCCTTTGCACATTTTGCCACAAGTAGGTTTTTTGCATACTTGGCAAACAGTAATCGTAGCATGAACATTTCTACCATGACACTTGCGACGTTTCTTAGGTAATGATGAGCTTGTGGAGGGCACATCTGCAAGATTCGGTAAGCTTCTCTTCTGAACATAAGCATGCCTAAGACTTTCAATGAGCTCCAAATGAACTCCTTCCTACTAATTGTTCTCCCTGATGCTAGTCTGTATATAATCCATGCATTTATAACTGCCATATCCAGTATATTACAAAAAAAACTGGAAGGGGCCAACGTCTTGTAGCACAACGTGTACTGTACTTTCGGAGCGATTTGGTTCGAGCTACAGTTTCACTCCTACTTTATTAGCATTATAGAAATCAATGACTGCTGGTTTCTTCTTCTCATTCCCTTCCGTCAAATGTTGGAGAACTATGCATTGTTGATAAGAGGCACACATTTTTATTAGCTTTGCATGATAATTAACAACATGCATTCACTTTCATCTTGAAAATAGAATTTGGATTCATACTTTTTCCCCTTTTCTTGTAAAGTCATTTCTTTCGGACAGATGCTTGCTGTTTCCTCTCACAGTACCGACAATTGAAGTAGCTCTATCTCGCAGTTTCCTTGCAACTTCAAGAGATGTAAAAAAGTTGTCTGTTGTTACATTATAGCCTTTGTTCTTCACAACTTCAGTAAGACTGAGCACAACATGTTCCGCCAAGGGAACCCCTAACCTTGATTCCTTTTCTATGGCTCCTAAGTAGGGATCACATTTACAATGTATTTGTTTTCTACCTCTGTAAGGACCCAAAATTTCATTCCAAACTTATCAGGTTTATTTGGCATAAATACAATGAATGGGCACCTGTTTTTCATGGGCAATAGCTGTTCGTCAATTGTCAAACTATATGTTGGTATATAGGCACCTCTGCAATTTTCAACAAAAAGGTCAAAAATGTCTCTAATGTGGGTAAATTTGTCACTTTGATCCTCTCTGACCTTGTGCTTCTGTTGTCAAACCTAATGAATCTATGTATTTTCTTGTAATCACTTCTAGACATGGTTTCTCCGAATATTTTTGGGCCATAGGTTTTATTCCACAAAAAATCTGCACTGTGAGCTTTTCCGTACACTCCCCTTGCATATGTCAAAGAAATGTAGGCCTCAAACTTTTCTAAGGATAAACACCCAGCTTTCATCGTGATTTTTTCCTTCACTGATTGTCCATTTATGAATTTTGTTTTCCGTAGCATAGTTTCATCAATGAAGATTCTCCAAGCAGAATATGGGGATTCTGCAGCTACATTTTTCACAGTTTTTGAAATACCAGAAGTAGCTTTGAATACCTGACTTTGGCTATATCTTCCTTTCCGAGATGATGATAAAGGTTCCCAGGCAATCCCATGCCGTGTAATGATGGTATCTATCTGTAGAAGTGCTTGCTGTATATCTGATGAGGTACTTGCTTGTCTAGTGGATTCGTCTTCACTATCTTGATAGTCATCAGAATCTGATGAGCTTGAAGAAACTTCTTTTGTGGTAAAAACTCATTTTCACTACCATCACTATCATCACTTGAAACTTCATCTCTGATTGGAAGATAATATTCAAATGCTTCTTCTACAGTATAGAAATCTTTATATCCCTTACACCGTGAAGCAAGCCATCTCTAATATATTCAGTATGACTACCCACTAAGCTAATATGAATGATGAGTGCTTAGTAACTGTTTCCTTTGCCAAAGATCACGAAGCACAGAATTCTCAAGGATCTTCAAGTCAGGAATAACAAGTCTGAAAAAAAAGAAATTCACGAAAATATATAGTATACCTCATACTGAAAGAAAGTCATTATATAGATATGTGTGTGTGTGTGTGTGTGTGTGTGTGTGTGTGTGTGTGTGTGTGTGTGTGTGTGTGTGTGATAAATATAGATATATAGATAGGGGGACACAAACACAAATATATTGCTTGTGAGGAGTTTTCAAATGAATTTACCATATAAATAGCCTAGGTGTACAAAAACGACACCTTGGCCATTTAAGGTAAAACCTCAAATATCAGCTATTCCACTGAATATTTTTTTAAAAAATTAGGTCTGTTAAGCATCTTTTTAAAAATTTAATAATTGTCTATAAGACTCAGCATTGAGCCAAAATCAGTTATTCCATACTAATTAGTTAAAATTTGAAGGTGTCGAAAACGACACCTCGGCCATCCTAGTGTTAAAAGCAAAGCTTTCATGTGCTAATTTATCTCTGCGTTATTCACTGCAGATTAAACTCTTCTTTGGGTTCTAACTGCTGTTGGGTCCTGTCTTCTTTGGGTTTATCAGTCAGGTTCAACTCAGTTTAGAGGGTTCTGTCCAACCATTGTTGGACTCCACTTATGAGACTATCCCAAATCTTGGGTTCGACCCGTTGTAGGGTTCTGCTTGTTATTTTATACTATTTATTTATTTTATGGTTGAAAGTTGGAGGGAGATTCGCTATGCGCATTATGTATTAAAATCCTATTACTTCATTGTGTTTTAAACACTTTAACGGGAAGAATGAGTTATATGAACGAAGTGAATGAGGTACAATTGAAAGAAATGTTTATAACCAATAGAGCTCATTTAAATGTTATACTTACCTACGAAGATAGATGGTTGTATATAATAATATAATTGGCACTATGAAGTTAAAAACCACCAATCTAATATCAACAGCACAACGATACTTAACGAAAAACAACAAAACCCCGAGAATATTGGAAACGACCGAATAAAACCAGTTTTCGTAGAGGTCTGCCGAACTGCACCCTCCAATTAACCCGCATCCGAAGCAGCCAGCAATTATCATTAGCTGATGTCTATCTGTGTGATTCGGCTTCCCGATGGCTTCGATGAGATGCAATATTGCAATCTGCAGAGCAACTCTCTCGAATTCTGCCTTCCAATTGGGGAACCTCGAGACGACAAACAACAGACAATTAGCTGTTTATCTTCTTTAATTCTTTCTTTTAGTGCGTTTACTTTTCAGGTGCGTTGAATGTGCTGATTCTCTCGCTCTTTTTCTCTACCTTGTCACAAGTGTACCAAATCGGCTCACAATCGAGGGACTTCTGTTCGCTTCGCGAACTGGACTACGAAAGGAACACACACACACAAACACGCACGCGCGAACATAGCTATTAGACTATACGTCTTCTCTCCAAGAATTCGTCCCTTTTTTGGCACTGTCGAGTTTGCATTCCCAACCCCCCCCCCCCCCCCCACCCCCCCCCCCCTTTTTTTGTTTTTAGTTGTCTATATCGGCAATAATTTTATCTTTCTCACACCATCCAGGAAGTATAGTGAAAAAGACACACTTGATACTTTGCTGAAGCAGAATCCGGTATAAAATTAACAGTCGATGCAGAAAACTCATAAAATTGAAAAATTGTATATCCGACACTGCCAAAAAATATTACTAATAGATTTAATGCTTATTAATTCAGCATATGCAAACCTTTATACTAGTACTAAAAGTAAAGATATATAAATAGTAATAACAGAGAATTAATAATACAGAATAATTATTCAAATCTATGAACTAGCCTTTGCTTCGTGATAGACAGGGACCATTTATGATTATTGTTATTAATATTATTATAATTTTATTTAAGGAAAGGTCAACGAACTATTACGTTTTAGTTAGCTATATAAGAAAAAGGCCAATTAAGTAAAATTTGTAATGGTAATTCCTTCTTTTTAGATGCAGATTTTTCTAGATGAACATTCTACAAAACACTGCCCTCAGCCTACGATAGCTCCTGCTGTCACCTTCAGAAAGTCCAGGTAGTACGATTATTGGTCCTAATTGTTACCCTCGATCTCGTTCAATGTTATATGTATACCTTCATGGGATCATTGCAAATCCGTTGCCTCGTTTCAGTCTGATGATTCCCAGTAATCCTTCTCTTGAAGTCCTTGAGGTGTGATGCCCGGTTGAACTTTGAACAAATCCAATAGGCCTAACTTTTTCTCGCCTAATTTATTTGCTGATGTTATCTAAGCTGCTCGCTATTTTGTCTACCGCTATTGTGGGTAGTGGGTTTATGAGTCTCTTAGATTACTTTTCGAGATTCATTCCATGATTTTATGCCTTTCATATGCAGTAAATTAATAGTGCTGTACTTTAAGCTTACTGCCTTTTTGTTATCGATTTTACTGAAATCCAGTTTCAATCCAGTCTACCTTGCATGAAAATGGGCACCCCAACCACCCCCTCCCCCTCGGAATTTTATAAACATGAGACCCTTTTCTTCCCTTTAGGCGCCAATAACCTATGTGAAGCAATTTTAATAGTCAATAATCAATCAGTTTTCGTTTTCATTGCTTGTACTACGACACATTTTCTTCCTAACATCTTTTTAGTAGCGGCTTCTTTACTTTTCTGTTGAATTGTTGTTTCATTAGAGCTTTACTCTCTGCATTCCATTTTTTTTTTCATGCTAATATAGAAAATTAATTTTGGTTAGTTAATTCGTTCTTCTATGAACCATTCTGGTTATGATAAGTTTTATAAAACCAGTTTTCATGGTTCATTTTTCCATCCACACTTTTTTAATAGCATATTCGGAAAGCTCTTAAAATATAAGCCTAGCAAACCATGTTTTTTGATAACTTGTTCAAACCAATTACACTGAACAATGAACCATTTCTAGACTCAAAGGACTCGCTTGAAGGCATTGCTTGAAAGTTGAGCTAGGCTAGTTAAAAAAAAAAAAAAAAAAAAAAAAAAAAAAAAAAAAAAAAAAAAAAAACTTAGTTTAAAAAAAAAAAAAAAAAAAAAAAAAAAAAAGTTAAATAACAAGAGACGGCGTCACACTGTGGCTGTTTCTAACGGCCTTTAGCTCAATGTACTGGCTTAACAAAGCTCGAAAGTATATCTCACTTGCTATAGCTAGTGATAAGTCAACTACACAAAGGGTTAAGTGGTCAATTTAGTATTAAAACTGAGAGACGAGATGAATTGAGCTAATAGCCAGTCTAAGTTTGAATTGTTTGTTGAAGAACGCAATATTTCCTTGCACAATTTTACGTTTTCAAAAGAACTTCGCTGTTGAGGCTAGCATGATGCAAGACAAAATAGGGCTCAAATAGCCTGCATCAGGGTGTGCATATTAACTGATCGAATCGTAGGATATTTTGTCATTTTAGCCTTCTTGTAAGCTCCGTTTTACTCTATTCAAACTGAGTTTTTTACGCTAACCGTTATAGAATAATTCAAGCCAAATAATGTTCCCACTTTAAAAATATTCTAGAACAGACTAAATTGCGTTAAAATGAGGGCGTATAGGCTTAGGCTCTGCAACCATGTTCTAGGTATATTTACCAAGATCGTGTCTGCTGCACGTTATCTACGGCGTGTTTGTTAACAACGAGCTGATCCTGAGAGGAAAAATCACAGACTTATTCCACGCCAAGTAACAGGACAAAACATTCCAGATTGGGACGGAGCGATGATATAAAGAACGTATACGTCTAAATTATCCATCCAGTGCGCCAGGTAAGGCACCACTGTAAGCTGTAGTACCATCATACAGGAACGGTTTCTAGGGAAGCACCATGGCAGGAAGTGGAAACTCAACGGAGATGTAAGAAAAATAATCATCTGGAAAGAGACCTGGAAGACTCTTACAATGAAACCCTAGTTAATACCCCTTAATCTTAATCAAGGCACTGTTTCTCTCTCAAATATTGCCACCCTTTAACAGAGATGATAAAAACACCGAAAACATTGTTACATTGAAATCCTAAACACTATGTTCCCTTACCTCGATTAAGAAACGTCTAACTCTCTCTCTCTCTCTCTCTCATACTGACACTCCCGATGGAGACTATGTTAGGTGGTTACTGAAGAGATTATTACACCGAAAGTCAGTCTAAGAACAAACTCAACTAAATCTCTCTCTCTCTCTCTCTCTCTCTCTCTCTCTCTCTCTCTCTCTCTCTCTCTCAGAAGTGTCATGTAGCCCCATGACCCAGTAACAGGCTTGACGTTGGAGAACCTGTTACATCGACACAATAGCTGACGTGGGCCAAACTCGATATCCCAAATATTGGACATTTTTTTATGGTAACATTGTTCGTTTAAGTATCTGATGGCCTTATGGTTGCTTCTATAGGATGTCTTAATACTACTTATACTGCTACTGGTATTAAGCATATTCAAAATTATTACAAGAATAATGTTACCAGTAGAAAATAC
This sequence comes from Macrobrachium nipponense, assembly GCF_015104395.2. Classification (NCBI taxonomy): domain Eukaryota; kingdom Metazoa; phylum Arthropoda; class Malacostraca; order Decapoda; family Palaemonidae; genus Macrobrachium; species Macrobrachium nipponense. Next base: position 4,077,833 of record NC_061100.1, on the reverse strand, counting down.
CGTTGTAATAATGATAGCATCTGCAATAATGAAGTTAAAAATATTGACGATAACGGTGGTTAAAAAAGTAAAACAAAGAGATGTTTCGTACTAAATAAATGTTGCTGTAACATAAAAGAACTCCAAAACAAAACAAAAAACATTGATATATGGTAAACAACCGACTGGACTACAACCGCTGATACCGCGTCTGTGGCCACCCTCCGAAAAAAAAGTACTTTAACACTTAACACTTCCTGACCAGTGTTGCCAGATTGGGCTACTTATCGCAAATTGGGCTACTTTTTACAGCTTCTTGCGACCAAATTTCACAACTTGCTAGTTGCTACTTTTTGGGCTACTAGTGGTTTTAATTGGGCTACATTTGGGCTACTTTTTATTTTATATAGATTTTTTATTTAGTTTAACTGCAAATAAGCAAAAGCTTATTTTTATTTGTCTGTTACAAGGATTATATATATTTTTAACTATGTATAGAGATTGATATAATAAGCTTATTATATCAACCTTTATGCTTCAATGTTTGTTCATCAGCACGTATATCGAACTCGTATGGTACTGTATTCTACAGCTTCATCTTGAGTAACGTTTTGTGTGACGGTTGCAAGTTTTCTAGTGTTGCCGGTTGCGGAATTTTCAGCATCTTTATGGGAGAATTTTTCCTATTTTGTGGGATTTTTACCATGAAATTTTATTAAAACCTTAAATCTTGTATTTGAAGATTTATGGATTTTTTCCACAATATATTGGCGAAAAAGGGTTATTTGGGTAATGAAGATATCGAAAAAATTCTCAAACGGCAACTCTGTACGGCAAGTCAACACTGAGTCAAATCATCAGTTTCAGTTGAGATTTCGATGGTTACGCCTAGTGGTGACAATAACATAGATAAGAGTGCGAACAAAATGGGGAAGTGGGCAAAATATAACAAGGGTTTTCAACATTCATGGTTAAAAGACCCCATTTTTGAAAAATGGATCGAAGAAGTTAAAGGTGATGCAAATAAAGCTTACTGCAAGCTATGCAAAAGCGAACTAAGGGTCCCACAAAGCTGATTTGAAGAAACATAGTGATTCTGTAAAGCATAAACAAAACATGTCAAAAATATCTTCCAAAGAACAAAATTTGAAAACTATGGACTATTTCACAGGAGACAAAGTTACCCGACTTGAATTACAGCTTTCAGCTTATATTGCGTGTCATTCATCAATTAGATCAATTGATCATTTATGTGATATTCTGAAGAAGGATATGCCTTGTTCCTCAAGCTCTGAGAATATTAGATTACTAGAACGAAATGCACCGCCATAATAAAGAAGGTTCTGTCCCCAGTACTTTTAAAAGAAATAGTTGCAGACATAAAAGATTCTGCATTTTCATTAATCATAGATGAATCAACAGATATTGCTTGCATAAAACATTTGTGTGTTTGTGTTCGCTATTACAGTTCATTACACAACAAGATAGTGTCTCAGTTCCTAGGACTAATCCCAGTGACAAGTACCACAGCAGAAGCTTTACATCAGCACATAAAGGATTATTTTCAAGAAATCGGTGTGGATTTGAATAAATGCTTTGCAATAGCGACAGATGGTGCTCAAAATCTTTGTGGATGTCACCATTCTGTGTATATGCTTATGAAAAAAGATATTCCTAATCTCATTCTTTTGTAAAGTGTACCTGTCATTCACTTCATTTAGCTTGTTCTCACGCATCAGAAGAAATGCCATTTGTTATTGATTATATACTTAGAGAAACATATAACTGGTTTCACAGATCGGCGTTGAGAAGAGAGGATATATGAAAAATTTATAAGCTGATTCATGATGGGAAGGATCCTCTGCAATTAATACCTTTCTATCTGGCACCCGGTGGCTAGCCAGAAGCAACAGTGTAAAGAGAATTCTTGATCAGTGGGATGCACTGAAAACTCACTTTCAGTTTGCAGCTTCTTCATGTGATAAATATGTATCTAGAGAAACTCTACTCTATGTAACTCTGACCATAAAAATGAACTCTACTTGACATTTCTAAGACCCATTCTAAATGATTTCGAGAGGATAAACTTGCTTTTTCAAAGAGAAGAAGCAGATCATTGTAGCCTACTCAGAGAGCTAGAGTGTTTTACATTGGTGATGCTGAGAAGAGTTTTACTTTCAAATTATGTTAAGCTTGAAGTTGATCTGAATATGTCGTCCATATTTCTCCCTTTAAAAAATGTTGCATTTTGGTTATGAAGTTCACCTCCCTCGTATCCAGTAAGAAACAAGCCAATTTAATTTCAGAGCAAGAATTGCAAGATTGTAAATCAAGATGCCACAAATTCCTTTTAAGAGCATGTAAGGAACTACTTTCTCGTCTTCCTGAAAACATGGAGACCTTAAAGAAAATAAAGAACCTTTCACCAACTGTCTGTTTAAGCCACACACGGCCACCTTTCTCTGAACTACCTTTAGAACTAGCTGATCGCTTTGAAATAGCCAGATATTGGAAGGTCAATGGCGAACTTTGTTGAACCTAGACTGGGAATAACATTTGTGATGGAGACATCCCAACTTCAGGAAATCAGTTTTGGACAAAGGCAATTGGTTGTAACTAATGCGGGAGGTGACTTTATTTTAAAAGATATATCGGAGTTTGCATTAAAAGTACAGCCTCCCCATAAGTAATGCTCTAGTAGAAAGGGTTTTCTCTAGAGTAACAAGCGTAAAAACCAAGTTGAGAAATCGAATGGGCCTAGATCTCTTAACCTCAATATTAAGGATAAAGACCAGTTTGGAATTAAATGGTAAATGCTGTACAGGATTTGTGAACCGAAAAGGTCCATGCTAAATTTTGACTCATCAATCTACAAAAAATGAGGAAAATGAAGAAATGTCTAGTGGATGATTTGCTGGATATATTTGATTAATTTTCAACAAAAGAAAAGAATTTTATTTACCGTATTTTCATGAAATAAAATGAGAGATTGTTTTTCAAAATTTCATTTTTGAAAGATTAAGACAATTTTATTTTAATTTTCCAACAAAAGAATCTATTTAGTTTAATTGCAAATATGAAACATTTCGGAAGTTTACGTTTTGAAACAATTGATTTTCAAAACAATTATATATACTATGGTTTAAAAAAGAACTGAAAGATTTGTTTAAAAATATTTTCACTAGCAAGATAGCCAAGCAGGACCAAAAACTGTAGGTAAGTAATCATATAAATGTTTTGATTAATATATATATATATATATATATATATATATATATATATATATATATATATATATATATATATATATATATAATATATATATATATACACAGTATATATATATATATATATATAAAAATAAAAATTGGGCTACTTTAACTCTAAATTTGCGATTTTTTGGAAGCGTTTGGGCTACTTTTTGAAAATATATCTGGCAACCCTGTTCCTGACACCGGAGATGGTCATTAGTCATGAGTTGTTGGTGGTGAAAGGAACAGCTCGAGACCTCTACTCTCCTTTTGAAGTAAGTATTTTCTCCAAAATTAGAAATTAAGGCCATATTTTAAGATTAAACAGAGGGTAATGAAAAGTGTGACCAAACGCAGTGCGCACTACCCCCTTGACGCTTTCGAAATTTTTACTTACAACTAAAAATGTTTCGAAGATTCACGCCCTTTCGATGTTTGCGAAGTCGCTTGTGTCAACAAACTTCCCATTTCCTGTGCTAAATCCGCACACCACTTGTACCCATAGACGCTGGGGCACTTTCATCACAACAATCGTAAACACAGACTTCCAACAACTACTTATCCTGCGCTCTTCAATTGTTTATCAGTGTTGTCAATTGGTATGTGTTTACCCTCCAAACTGGGTATAAGACTTACACAAAACCGGAGAAATAAGTGAAATTAGCATATCTATTTGTAGTATATACATATTACAGCAATTTTATCATTACTGCATTACTATGACAACTAGAATTCATGGAAACAGTTTGTAGATGCATCGGCGTATGTGTGGAGCTCCACTAGATTGGCAACGATGAATCATTTTGCCGTCGCGTCGTCTGCTCGTAAGTACTTCAGAAATATCAAGACCAAAATGTGTATAATTACAGTCAAATAAGCACTATGGAGTTTCAGTTGTGATGGCAGTGAGGATAAAACCACCGATTACAAGGTAAAAATGAATTTCAGTTCAAACCATAACCCCGGGAATAAAAAGTTTCATACTTTCACTAATATAGGCAACAAAATGTTGTTTTATTGTGCTGATTACATATGCAATCTTGAGTAAGATCAATAAACATTACATATATACCCTAACATTGTTCAAATGAGTCCTGGGAAGGCTGGGAAAGATGGTGGATTGTCTGTGGTTACGAACGGCAAGTCACGCGGCTGCCGCCATATAGGATTTCAAAACTGCCTTGAAAACATATTTTACGAAGAGCCCACATGCTTATTTTAGCTCTTATGGCGCTTTCATATATCACATTATGTTGAAGAAACTTCAATCTTTTGAATGGTATGCTTAAAGATGTAATTGTATTCTTGTTTCACCAATTAAATATCGAGTGAATAAGGCCGAGCCACGCGATGCGGTTGTTTACTCTAATAAGGGCACTGTACTGTTTCTAATACCAGCTACGAAATATTGTCATTCTGCTTACATTTAGCCCTTTTCCTTAACAGAAGCTGGTTCTACTGATAAAACGCATAGTCACAGTATTATTATTATTATTATTATTATTATTATTATTATTATTATTATTATTATTATTATTATTATTATTATTATTGATGATATAACTCATAGCGAATAAACATATATATATATATATATATATATATATATATATATATATATATATATATATATATATATATATATATATGTATATATTATATATACATATATATATATATGTAAAATATATATATATATATATATATATATATATATATCTATATATATATATATATATATGTATACGCAAACACAATCGCCAATTTTTGACATCACACATCCTGAACACAAACCTAAAGATTTAAATACCCACTATTATTCTCTGATTCCTTGGTTAAGAGGAATAATATTTACAATTTGACATTTTCATTTCTGTATACACAAACATTATATATATATATATATATATATATATATATATATATATATATATATATATATATATATATATAGATATATATATTATATATATATATATATATATATATATATATATATATATCTATATGTATATATATATATATATATATATATGTGTGTGTGTGTGTGTGTATGTGTGTCTGTGTGTGTGTTTATACATATGAATATACATAGTATGTGTGTGTGTGGGTGAGTATGTGTGTAAATACATGGAGAAAAACCTGTTTATGGTTACCTTTGCAATGAAAGCTAATTGCATTCTCAAGCTTTAGAATATACAGAATATACAGCAAAATATAAAGTCAGGAGCAGGTTAGCCTGAAAAAAAAATCGCTAAACTGAGCAAATGGAATTAATTAGAATGGCTAAATGTATTAAACTTCGCCTAAATTCTAAATTATGAAACGCTTTACCGAATTTATTTTGTTCACAGAACGGGAAGCTAACTTTGGTATGCGTTAGAAACGTTCTCATCGATTTTAAAGTTGGCTAAGGAAACTTTGCGAGCACCACGTTTAGGCCTATACTTAGTTTTTGTTTAAGTGACCTCGAAGTTAAACTATGCTTTTTCATGGCATTTTTATTCATTTGCTTACTTTCGGTTTCCATCTAGTGTGCTGATGGAGACGGTAAGGTAAATACGTTATACCACACAATGGGTTTTTGCAGTAGCCTAAGTCCGATCTTAAGGAAGAGTTCGTGTTTCTCTCTCTCTCTCTCTTCTCTCTCTCTCTCTCTCTCTCTCTCTCTTCTCTCTCTCTCTCTCTCTCTCTCTTTGGAATATTCTACCACAGTTTCCATTTTCTGAAATTTAAAATCGAGTGATCGCCTTTTGTTTATTGGCTGAATTTTTGGCCAATAACATATACAATACTGACAAGCATTGGCGTGTCATATACCGCACCAAATTAGACGCACTAATAGCAGCGGGATTTGTCTATAATGATATCAAACAAGGCAAGAAGGTCAATGCGACTCAAACGCTAAGAACAACTGAAGTAAAACGGAGAAAATAAAAGGAATAGGTATATTCACATGAGCTGCAAAATTATTTTTCTAGATATTCAGTTTTATTAGTTTCTTTTTAATAATTATGGAGCCTGTCTTCTAGCTGGCCAAGGTTATAGGATTCTCTTTTCTTTGAAAATGCCTCCTAAGATAAAAAATAAATAAATAAATAAAATGAAAGCCTTTCGTGGAAGAACTGAGATAAAGAATAAACAGTCTGAAGTGACAAGAGGAAATTAGCTTCATTCAAGGTCAATCAAAATGTCAAAACAATAACGTGACAATGACTTCATCACTGATGTCATTGAAGGTCAGACATGACATGAGTGATCTTAAGTTTACTTGTAACATTAATAACATCAATTTTACCTTTCAATCACATATTCGAAAGAGCCGTATGGGCAATTTACACTATATTGATGAATCGAATTTAATATATATTTTACTCCCTTTGACAGTTACATATCTCTCTATCTATCTGTGTGTGTACTTTATATATATATATATATATATATATATATATATATATATATATATCATATATATATATATATATATATATATATATATATATTATATAATATATGTATATGCACATATCTATATGTATGTAATACACACACACACACACACACACACACACACACACACACACACACACACACACACATATATATATAATATATATATATATATATATATATATATGATGTATGTTTTTTATTATCACATAACTTTCTGTCTGAAATGTAGTGACAGTATTTATGATGCAATTCACAGAAAAGCTAAAAAGAAAGACTACTTCGATGAGATAATGGAATTAAAAATGGACACCGCTGTGTCAGGTGAAAAAATAGATTTTACCTAAACATAACAATTGCCCAAAATTTCTATTCAATTATTCGCAGATCTCATCCACTCTTAATCAACCACTTGCTCTTTTTCACTAATTTTGTTAACTTATGCAGAAATTTTAATGACCTATTCACGGATCTTATGTCTGCTGTCTTCCATCTCATTCACTTTACTGATTATCTTCTCCTTCATTAATCTTAACTTTATTCACTTATTCACTGAAATATTTACTCGATATAAGTTCCTATACTGCTGTCGAAGGTCTATCAAATTCAATCGAATGGCATCTAATTGAGGGAGTTGCCAAGTATTCCACAATAAAGGAAGGTTTTATAGATTCACAGTTGATAAAGAAAAAAATAAAAAAAATAAACTGAAGAAGCCGATCAGGAAGCATTACCTGTAGCTGCAGGGGCCAAAGCACTGAGAAAATGCTTAATATAACCATGACTGGACAACAATATCATCAGACAAAGTAAAAAAAGTCGCCGAAGTTTATTCGGCTCAATCGAGTTTTTTATACAGCGTATAATGCTGTATGAAACACTCGGCCACAGCCCATGAAACTGTCAGCTACGACCTATGAAACATTCAGCCCATCCCGCGGTGGCCTGGGTGTTGTAGTATTGCCAGACGCATGATCATGGCTAACTTTTACCTTTAAAAGAAATATAAACTACAGAGGTTAGAGGGCTGCAATTTGGTATGTTTGATGATTGGAAGGTGGATGATCAACATAACAGTTTTCATATCTCTAGCCTCAGTAGGTTTTAAGATCTGAGGACGGACAGAAAAAGTTCTTATGGACGGACAGCCAAAGCCGGCACAATAGCTTTGTTTTACAGAAAACTACAAAGGGAAAAAGTGACAAAGCCTGGGCCAAGCTGCAGTTAATAATTTACCCATCTTTGATTTTAGTCGTATCGACAGAGTTTGTAAATTAGAAATCTGCATGCGGCCTTTATCAACTTAACTACCGATTTAATAAATAACGGGAAACAGGAACTCGACTGAAATATGTAAAATGGTGAAGCAATTTCGAACGCTTTAATTGGCGCTGAATACCCGTTAGGGTAAATGATTAATGAATTGATAATAACACCAATTCAACCTCCCGCTTGTTATTTTGCCCAACATTTGTAATCTGTTCGACAGACACGCTCATGGAATTCCGATCTGTTTGCTCGATTATTTGGTGCACGGGATTGAGTCCCCGGGGTGATGACACTGGCTGAAAGTAACGAATCGACGTCGGGGTTGTCATCGAAAATGCAGACATTAATTCTGACGTTTGATACCCAACATTACTAATGGCATTTGAGAGAGAGAGAGAGAGAGAGAGAGAGAGAGAGAGAGAGAGAGGATGAGTGTTACGCAGATACACTTACAGAGACGGGGAGAGAGAGAGAGAGAGAAAGAGAGAGAGGGGAGGGGCGTTACGCAGATACACTTACAGAGACGGGGAGGGAGAGAGAGATAAAAGAACAGACAGATAACGAGAGAGAGTGAGAGAGAGAGGACGCAGATAGACGGACAGACAGACGGCGAGAGAGAGACACACAACGAGAGAAAGACAGAGAAGCAGGGAGACGAGAAGACTAAGGAGAGAGAGAGGCAGACAGAAAGAACAACGAGAGAGAATCATTCTCAGTAGTATCGACATTTATCCATTCATCCATAAACTACTACAGCTGCTGGCAATACACGTATACTACGCGACTGCCATGCTGATTTCATGGCGAATGGCACAAACCAGCCAGTCTCATTGCAGACGTCATCAACGAAAGTGGTATCAGGCATTCCGCTTTACATTCCCTAAGGAATAATCATTACTTAATGAGCCCTAATGAGGGCCTTCTTGAAGTAAAAACACTAGTGTTGTTGGAATGCAGATGAGTAATTGCTTGTCCCCAGTATTATCAAATATTTACATGGAATTTTATGAGTCTAGAATAGCTAATTCAATTATGGCAGATATTATTTTCTGTGTTAGATATGTTGTCGATGTATTTGCGGTACTGAAAACTTCTATTGACATTCAGAAGATTTTAAGAGACTTCGGTAATTTAGTTCCCTCCATAACTTTTACGGTTGACGAAGAAGACAATGGTGTAATCTCAATTTTGGATGTTACAGTTGTGAGGTCAGTTGTAATTTCTAGCTACAAGTTCAAAATACACAGAAAACCTACTAATAACAATCTTATTATTAACAATTACTACTCACACAAAGTAGAAGTAAAACTGTCAGCATTAAGATCGATCTTTCTTAGAGCTCTTAATATCTGCAGTCCGGAATTTATCAATGAGGAACTAGAATTTATATATCAAGTTGGTATTGAAAATAATTTTAAACTGGAAGATATTGATTACAGTCTAAAGTTAGCACGAAAAACATTTTATTGATATGAGAAGAAAAACAGAAAACTGGATTTTATATGTTTCCCATACCATCCCACATTAGAATCTATAGTCTACCTCTTAAGGTTACTTGGCTTTAGTACAACTTTTTCATATCCTAGCAACATTGGAAAAACTTTCATTCATAATAGTCCTGAAAACAATGAAGGTGTCATATATAAGATCCCATGCAAAGTGCGGTAGTTTTTTATATAGGACAATCTGGGAAGACACTCGAAAAACGAATTTTGAATCATAAATATAATATACGAACAAATAATACAAGCAATGCTTTGTGTTCATAGTAGTATGTGTAATGTACCGATTGACTGGCTCGGGTCAAAGATTTTGTTTAAGAGCACAGGTTTTATTGAAATAAATTTGATAGAGAGCTTGCATTGTTCACAGCAAAGGAAAAAAATTTAATTTATCTCCTGGTTTGTATAAATTACATCCTTTTATCTACATGTCATGAAAACGTCAGTACAAATTGGGATAATGTTACCCATTAACTATAATATAGCATACGCTTCTTAATATATACTGTATGTTATGCTGTTTCAAATGGATGTATTACCTCGTTAGATATTTTGGTATTTTTCATTTGTTTAACTGCTATCTTGTTTTATTGTAATTTCTGCTGAATAGTTTGTAGCTCAAACTACTAGTTTTTTGGTAACTGTATGTTTAAAAATTTTTGGCCTTTTTTTGGCTACATGCACTGTAAACTTTATCTTTCCTTAATAAACGCTCCAAGAAGAGGTCCATTGGAGGACGAAATTGTTGGGCATTTTCTGAGATATACCTTTTTTCATTTTCCTATGTGGAATAGAACTGCGTTACTATATCTTCGTGCCTAAGAAGATACAGTACTATATATTTTATTTTATGTATATATATATATATATATATATATATATCATATATATATATATATATATATATAAGTATATATATGAATTTCTATCACATCACCGTGATTCATATACTACATACATAGAGCCCAAATGTCCTTTAATATCCAATTCGCCTCTACCTCGTAATTAATATCCCATTCCCGAAGGGGAATTTTTGTAGTTGATGATTATTTCGTTCTCTCGTGGGTTCGAACCAGCGCCCAGCGGACCTCAGCGCCCAGCGGACAGAGGAGAAATCAGGACTTCAGTGACGTTATCGATAATATATATATATATATATATATATATATATATATATATATATATTATATATATATATATATATATATATATATATATATATATACTTGTGTGTGTATGTGCCGTCATATTTTAATACATCGCACTACTTATTAATTCCTGTTAAAGACGCCTTAAAAGCGTTCCTTATAAATCCGGATCTCGATTTCAGTTCAACCATTTTTCTGAAACCTAATGGCAGGCGAACCATTTACCTCGTTTTCATCATTAATGAAAACGTTTCATTACGGAACTTTTTTGCTCGAGAACGAAGTATTTCCAGAGCATTTCGTTGGCTTCGAAATACGAAACTCTTTGAAGTAATACTGGTCAAGCTCTATCTTTATATGTACGTATGTAAGTATGAATATATATTATATATATATATATATATATATATATATATATATATATATATATATATATATATATATATATATATATATATATATATATCAAGTATAAAAGGACAGACTTCCACCCTTATCAAGCAGTGAATGAGAGAAGAAGTTACACTGGCGAAATATATAACGGGATATATGACCTTACTTGATATATATATATATATATATATATATATATATTATATATATATATATATATATATATAGTATATATATATATATATATATATAAACAAGCATATAATAAAAAATTGGCTGTGTATAATCATTTTGTATCAACAATAAGCAATTTCACTAATCAGAGGTTGGCTCACCTGGTGAAATACGGAGGAACCTCCTGTTCAGCAAATTCAACACCATTATTCCATTCACTCGTACAGGAGGCTCATCAGCAGTCAGTCAGATGTCCATAAACATTCATAACATAGAGCGTGCAATACCCCCAGTCACCTGTACCTTGCAAGTACTCTTTGTTTATCTGAGTCGTGGTATTTGTACTTTGCAGGTCGTCGACTGTCGTGGGTCGCAGCAAGGGTGGGAAATGCACCAGGCGTGGAACATGGATTTTGGGCCAAAGGTCAAACACTGGGGCCTATGAAGTCATTCAACGCTGAAAAGGAAATTGAGAGTAGATAAGTTGGAAAGGTGAAACAGGAGGAATACCTCGCAGTTGCATCATGAAATAATTGTTAGGAGAGGATGGATAGCAAGATGGAAGAAGAAAGTAAATATGAATGGAGGTACAGCTTGTGGCCGAAGGGACGCTGCAAAGAACCTTTAGCAATGCCAAATAATTGGCAGAGACAGAATATGAATGGAGGCACAATAAAAGAAATGAAGAGATGATAAAAAGAACCTTTAGTAATGCCTATAGTGCACCCCGCGAGGTGCACTGACGGCGCTAAAAACCCCCCGTAGGGGAGAAAGACACCAGGCAATAACCTCATTCCAAAGTGCTGACTGGAGACCGAAAGGATTCCACTCGGAGCCAATCTTCCTAAAGACGAAGACATAAAACTAAAACGATGGATCAATTATTTACGTCACTTTGAAAAAATTCAGTGGGACACCATAAATAAGATAACTCATCGAAAAGAAACCTCAGTAGGAAAAAGGAGAAAAGAAATATTGAAGAGCTGTTTCTTTCTGGGAGATTATTGGAGCCTGGGAAATGGGCTGCCTGGATAGCCTCTCCTGGAAATATAATAAAGGTCTGTTAAGTTATTGGTGGCATTTGGACTTAAAACAGAGTTTGTTTTTTTTTTTATTATTCGGAGGTTAGGTCAAGCGATTAAGATTCGGAGAAGTCATAGTTCTCTCTACTCTCTCTCTCGGCTGGTTTAACACATATACACGATACTTGCGGCTAAGAATTACAATTACATTTTCTTTCGTTATATTCACTGGAAAAGAATGTGAACGTTGTGACTTTTGATTGATTGAGAAAGTAATTGAAATCAGCACACGCTCTTTATTTTAAATTTTCATCAACCTTTTTTTATATATATATATATATATATATATATATATATATATACATACCCACATGCATACATATAACTATATATGTATTATACATACACATATTATAATTGAAATGTAGGCTACAGGTATTATTATCATGTATATATTTGCGCGAGTCTATAATGACCCCATGATACCTCAACAAACCGATTTTCCTCACAATTTTTGGATACACTAGCCACAAAAAACCCTTAAAGCTAAGTTATTGTATATATTATATATATATATATATATATATATATATATATATATATATATACAAATATATATAATATACAATATATACTACACATATCCAGACAAATGCAACATTCCAAGGTATTGTAAACGAAAAGACTAGTACAGAAAAAAAATGAGAAAATACCGACAGGGGAGCTAACAGCATTTCCACTATTTCGAGCACCGTTTCACAATCAACTGAAGGTTGACCTCTCTCTCTCTCTCTCTCTCTCTCTCTCTCTCTCTCTCTCTCTCCTCCTCCTCCTCCTCCTCCTCCTCTTCCTCCTCCTCCTCCTATTTGAATCTTCGATCCGCCAACCCTATGAAATAGAAGAGGATAAGGAATGAAAATAGGTTAGAAGCCAACTAACCACTGAATGGTTCATGAGAGGTGGCAGTCAAACGCCCCGAGATCTTTGACTTATCGAAGGCCAAAATCGTCATTGGGCTGAATTAATGATGCGACAGAGGATGCCCCATAAGCAGAGAGACAGAAGAGTGTTATGACAAGATCTGTTAGATGCTTTTGTTTAGATAGAGTTGAGTTGAGTTCAATATAGAATTTAGGCCAAAGGCCAGGCACTGGGACCTATAAGGTCATTCAGCGCTGAAATGGAAATTGATAGTAAAAGGTTTGAAAGGTGTAACAGGAGGAAAACCTCGCAGTTACACTATGATCAAGAGTTAGGAGAGGGTGGAGAAAGATGGAAGAAAGAGAATATGAAAGGAGGTACAGTAAAAGGAACGAAAGTGGTTGCAGCTAGAGGCCGAAGGTACGCTGCAAAGAACCTTCAGTAATGCCTACAGTGCACCGCATGAGGTCTACTGACGGCACTACCCCCCTACGGTTTTGTTAGATAGAAAAATAAAGTTCGTCATATAAAATGTTTATAGAGTTCTCATTATTCAGTTAAATAGCATATATCTGTATTACTTCAAATATAGTAACCTGTTTGGCTATATTTATGACATGTAAATCACATTTTGACTTGACGCATATCGATGTCAATGTAACAGACAATCAACGCAAGGTCCCTTGCTGCCATAAGGCCAGATTAAACTCGAGGAAGAAGAATTAAATGAGATAAATAAAAAACCCAATCTCTCGACCAGGTTTGAACTCAGGTTCATGGGAGCCCTTATTTGGTGTGCTTAGATTTTAAAAGCTGACTGCAGGAATGCGCAGACATGGCACTATCGAACGAGAAGAATCGCGCGCAGGCGTATGCGCATTTGGTACACCGCTGGGTCTGGCAAGTACTTGGTTGGGTGACCAATAAGAATTACCAGATGCCTTAGACCCATTATCACCTTAAACACTGTTGGTACGGTGGGTCAGGATGGTTTCAGCAATTCATCCCAAAATATTTACTGAGAACCGAAAGCTCAGACCCTCTAGAGCATTCAAGCTCACCAACATAGGTTTTCTCCGTAGGTGGGTAGTCCCGTCAGTGGACCTCATGCGGTGCACTGTAGGCATTACTGAAGGTTCTTTGCAGCGTGCCTTCGGCCCCTAGCTGCAACCACTCTTGTTCCTTTTACTGTACCTCCTTTCATATTCTCTTTCTTCATCTTACTTTCCACCCTCTCCTAATACTTGATTCATAGTGCAACTGCTTTGAGGTTTTCCTCCTGTTACACCTTTCAAACCATTTACTGTCCATTTCCATTTTAGCGCTGAATAACCTCATAGGTCCCAGTGCTTGGCCTTTGACCTAAATTCTATATTCAACTCAATTCAACTAACAAGGGCTTGATGGAGGTCTAGAACTTGGGTTTCACTGTCATTGATGCTGGTAGCCTCATCCTAAAGCTCTTGCCAGCAACTCCTCAAAGAAAACAAAATGAAATATGTTTTTAGAGAGAGAGAGAGAGAGAGAGAGAGAGAGAGAGAGAGAGAGAGAGAGAGAGATTAAATTATTATGCAATTTTTTGTTTTTCTTAAATTAATAATCGTGTTGTCGTATACCCTTCACACATAATTCTCCTTTGCGTTTATGTCTGTGTTAATTTCCTTTTAGGGAAAATGGACAATTAATTAGACAAATTACCTAAATCATCAATTACATAATGAGTCTCCGATGTCACTAATGACAATGGATTGATATAATAACAAAAATTCGTCGGTGCACAGCAGAAACTGCCAGAAATTAACTGGGTAAAATGCATCCACATTTGAGCGCTTATTCTCACACAATTAGCATGATCGCTAAGGAAAAATAACCAGGTTAAAAAGTGTGCAGGACCAAAAAATCATAGGAAAATCGAGTATTCCAGATAAATTGGCAAACCTCCTGTTTTCCTCTTCAGAGACAATGAAATGAATACAAAGCGATGAATCATTTACTGTTTACTGTACCGCTAAAAAGTCCGAGCCAAGTGCGTCTCTTCCCTGGTGATGTAAAAGTCCTACCGATGAAAAGGTTATTATCTACAGCGGCAGCAGCAGCAACCGTTATCGGGACTTGGCTAAGACCTCTGGCAGGATGTGTTCATTCTAGAATGTCTCTCTCGACCGGCATCCGTCACTAACTCGTAGGAAAAAAAATATTTCTGAAGACAATGACAATTCCATGTTGACTTGTCTACTTACACCAGGGGTTCCCAAACTAAGGGTCATGACCCCTGTGGGGGTCATGAGCCTTTTTCTGGGGGTCATGAGGGACCTAGGATTTTGTGGATATTTTTTATGATTTAGGGATTTTTTCTCATTAAAACACATGCTTAAATCAGTCCTTAATAATAAACATTAATTAGCATATTTGTTTCTTGTTATTGGTCTCTCTGCTGTGATTAATGCTTACTTTAAAGCTTAAAATATATCAGCGCCATTGCAAATGAGAACATTTTCAGAAGGCTTATAAAGGTGGGGGTCATGGTAGGTTTTGGCACTACTGAAAGAGGTCACGTGCTGGAAAAGTTTGGGAAACACTGACCAAAACGAAGTGCTTATTGCCCCTGACCATGGATATGGAATTTATTCAAACACCTTCGACTGCTTTACATCCTTGAAACATTGTTAGTATTACAAGGGCTTCATTTGTTCTAATGCGTTTAGTCCTTTTTGTTTGTTAGTCATTTATTTTAGGTTCCCGTAAAATGACAGATTATCACCAGCGCCTGTAGTGCGTTCCATCGATGTTGATTCACAAAAGTACGAATCCTTTCCACGTAATTGTGGGCCTCTGTGCCTGAACTGGTCCGGCCAAACTTAGCAATGTAGCTTTGATATCATTTATCTTCTTACGCTCTATTTAGCAACGTCACTACATTAGCCTATTTTATCTACTGTCAGTGCCAGTGTACGGCCATTGCAATTTTATCCCTATCTAATATGTGAACTGAGTTCTTTTATCAGAAATAACTGCAATAATTTGTTCATCTTGGAGGTCTTTACGGGTTTTCACTTACTCCAAGTCCCAGTGGAGTGAAGTCAGGATAATGAAGGAGTGAGGTGTTGGGAAGGATAATTAGTAAGAATCTGACGGATCTGATATTCTGTTGGCAATATGAACAGAATAACTTCTCATCATAATCGTTTACAAAACTTCAGGCAAAGTAAACATCTGAAAGATCAGTTGCTCAGAGTTAAGGGAAAGGAATGGTGGTAACTACAGAGGTCTGCAACTTCTGAGAACGTTTTCTTCAATGTGCATTAATCTAGTTCATTTTTTCTGTGTTTTGCCTGACAGGGCAGCAACTTTATTACATCAACAGGTAATCTGTTAAATAATGAATAAAATTACTTTTAAAATTACTCTAAAAATCAATAAAATTCATAGATTACAACACAGAAAAATAACAGAAACAAAAACAAGACCAAAGACTGCTAACCAACCTTTTGCATTGAAGGCAGAAGACAGAATGAATACATAAAAGTTAAGTCAGGCACAGTTGTGTGGAGGAGGTCTGGGTATTTAACTGGGGAACCAGTTGTTTAATAAACAATGATTTCAGGATAGGCAGTTCATATGCATTACTTGTTTGGTCTACGATACAAGGAATTGCTTCTTACGATATATGTTTTACAATTTTTAGGACTGAGACGACGGTCACCAGGAAAATGTTCCGTCTTAGTAGAAAGAATTCATACATAACTGAAAAAGCCTTTTAAAATAACTCTCATCTATTTCTCTAACACATCCTGTTCCCGTACGTGCCATTATCGCAAAGAGTTCCTTGCGTGGATCACTGTAGATGGTATTAACAGTTCTATGCAGCATCCCTTCATCCACCAGGTGCTTTGCTTCTTTACTTTTATCTACAACCCGTATCCTTTGATCTCTTCCTACCTACTATCGTTTCCAGAGGCCGTGTAATAGTGTTTTTCCCAAATATCTAACAAACCGGCTTATGAATTTCCATGAAACTACAGCAATGAATGTTTCAAACATTGACCTAATTTTTGGTGGTACAATGAATTGACAGATGTGCTTAATTAAGCCGTTTACTCTTAGAAAAAAGAGGAACTTCTTCCCCTCCTTCAGAGCGTTTCGAAGAAGTGGTACTTAATGACGTAACTGTGACGCAGAGGTTCCCCCAACCCTCCTTCGGTGTTTACACCTATGGCTATCCTAGTACTCACCCCCCCCCCCCTTTCCTTCTTGCCTTCTTTCCTTCATTCCCATTGTTATTAGGCTACCGAGTAAATCCCTGTTAGGAAAGACTGTGTACTGCACATATAAAATGAGCCGGAAGAGCAATAAAATGTTTTATGGTGGTAGATAATGATTAGATGGTTAACACAAATTATCGAACATAATAGAAGAGGTTTAAAACAGGGGTGTGGAATCTCACTGAGAGATATTCTACTCGGACTCCTACAAATTTTAGATTTGCGACAAAAAAAAAAATAAATAAATAAAATAAAATAAAAACATTAGTAGAAATAGAAAACAATTTTTTCCTTGAGAGAGTTTTATATTTATTTGGAATGATGTTATTGGGGCAAGACTGGAGCAGGATTCAGAAATAATTTCACCGACTTCGACTCCTACATCAGAGCCCTTTTAGTACATCCAAGGTAATCTTCGGCAGCAGTTGTAGTAGTAGCTCTGAACTATTTCATATAGATTCGACTTTAGTCATGGCAAATATGTTGCTTTGTCCTCGCCATTGCAAAACTACAATTGCGCTGAAACTCTTCACCATTTACAACAGACAGAAAGAAAGAAACCGCCAGAAAATTAGTATAAATCGGTAAGAAAAGTATGACTTTAATAAGTACATGATACATTGCAATATACTGCCTAGCCATATATATATATATATAATATATTATATATATATATATATATATATATATATATATATATATATATATATATATATATTTGTTTATTTAAATTTATTTTTTTTCCTACAGGCCATGTGAACGAGTTGCTGATGCTATGGGGAAAATTCATTTTTATGCTTCCCTGCGAAAAATAAAACCGGCGACTACAATGGAAAATGAATTCAGAGATATTTATTCGGTGGCTAACATCACAGCTCCTGCCGTCGCTTGAGGATCCTTCGGTGCTGGTGCTAGACAACGCCCCATACTATAGCCAATTGACAGGAGATAGCCGATGCCCAACAAACAGCTACAAAAAAAGGAGGATTTGGTTAACTGGCTCAGGTCTCGAAAAATACAGTATCCAGCTCACGCAACACGCCCTGAGCTTCTAAAGATATGCAGGGGCAACCTGCCGAAACCAGTTTAGATTTTGGATAATATAATCCGTGAATGGGGCCATGAAGTGGTTCGCTTGCCCCCTGCCCATCCTG
>NC_061100.1:4054308-4056808 GCF_015104395.2 Macrobrachium nipponense | reverse complement strand
ATTGGTACACAATCTAGGAAATATAAAAAGGACCGGGCCTTTCTTTTTTCTTGTTTTTTTATTGTTTCATTTTTACACACAATAGTTTCAGTCCAAAAGCCTATTCCGTTTAGGAATATCAAAACATAGAGGCATTCCGGTAGAAAAGAATATTGAATCTGTCGCGGAGAACAGTGATATATCATGGTGTAACTGGCCATATAGTATGAAGCCATTTACCAAAAAAGAGAAATGGTATGCCTGCATCTTTGTAGACGAATATATGGTGTAAGGTGTGGAGCCATAAACGACTGGACATTTGGGTAAAGCTCTTCAACGGATTATTATTATTATTATTATTCACATAGAACAAGCACACAGGAGCCATTGACTTTGAATTTAAGCTTCCAAAGAATGTTGGCTTCAACACCCCACCGCAGAACCCACACTGCAGCAGTAACTGATCATGATACAGAGCCAGTGATATTTCAACGCTCTGGGGTAGACGCAAACCCTCCACATCTGACTAGCATACCACGACGCTAGCTACCATACCAGCGGACTCAAGGGTTCAGTGATTTTCCCTCCTTCCGCTAGCAAAGTTTGCTGCTGGGGGATTCCCTCCCTGCTTCTGTTTTTCCTTTGTAGTTTGGCCCAGAAATAGGCGTTATTTATCACTGGGATTTTGCCCTTTTATAAAAAAGAACAGTAAATAATTGATTGATTTCCACAGACTGGATTCACGTGAATTAAGCCTATAGACATTTATCGTATAAAGAGGATAGGAAAGAGGCTATGTCGCTAAATAAATTTGTTACTTAACAAGGCGTGATCCAACCTCCAGCTTACTAGAGGCGAGTGCTAAAATTAACGGTCAAATAGCGAGTTGCTTCACCGACGAAAATTAAGATAAATACTCTATACAATATTTTATATTAGAAATAATTGTTTTGTACTGTTTAACATGCACACTGTTTATTTGTTGCAATCTCATTTTGATAAATAAATCATAACTACCCTACTCTAAAATTCCTGTATCTTTAACTCAACGCGAAACACCCTTTTCAGACCTTTTAAGGCTTTTCCATAGACCTTTCCTAAACCTTCAACAAGAACAACAACAGCAAGAACAACAACAAGAACAAGGACAACAACATCAACAGCAAAGTAGTCTATAGGCTTACTCCCCGTGTAAGCGAAAATTCCGACAATGACTTGCGATTGTCTTGTACTTTACAGATAAATTAGATAATTCATAATAGTCATTTGCAACAAATATAAAAGAAAAAAAGTCTCAAAGTGACATACAATCACTTGATGATTTAGGGTAGAAGTCAGGGCTTTAAAATCATCTATAAAACCCGTCGTTCTCAAAGGCATTTTCAGGAATAAATAGAGAAGAGCATCTGATTTCAACGTCAATAGCTCGGATCTAAAAACGGCAAAGGGGGGATTGGAACCAGAGAAGAAGGAAAAGAAGAGGAAGAAGGACACAGAGAGAGAGAGAGAGAGAGAGAGATTTGACACCATACGACAACTTGGATTTATAAGCACGTTGGAGTCCGCTCGGCAACGCCCAGACATCATGAAGCTCTTTACTGTATTCTAGACACGACGGGGATTTTCTGTCCCGGAGGCTGTGGGATTTGTCTTTTGTGACCTACTTTTATAAGTAATGGTTTCATGAAGCTCAAAACGCATTGTATTCATTATGAGAGATTTACACTATCACAGAAAAAATGCAGCTTTATAAAATCCTTTTACCTATGAATGAATTCATCTTTAGCGACTGCAACCTTTTTGGATTCTCTATTACTCGCACATATGAACTAACTTTTGATTCAGGAAACTGATTCAGGTTGAGAGAGAGAGAGAGAGAGAGAGAGAGAGAGAGAGAGAGAGAGAGAGAGAGAATTTTCCAGGCTTCTCCAACTGAACGACAGCTAGGCGACGAAGGGACTGTGCTCAGAACCTTATGTAATGCCTACAGTACACCGCGTGAGGGACACTGACTACACGTCCCCCTACTACAGGAAGTAAAGATAATGTATGGTTTCTTCCGTAGTTGTCATGAAACGTGAAAATTTCGCAAACGTAGAGCGGTTCTTCTAAAACTTACATTACCGTCAAATAATTTTGATCTAAAATCATGAACAAAATCTTATTTCAATGACAAATCCCGGCCAGGTCTTCCTTATTTAGCGAAAGAGAGATTTTCAGAAAGACAAAAAGGTCGGGAAAGGCAAGGACTGGCGTGAGACACAAGATATTAAACTACGTACCCCCTTAATATCTTCCTCCACGCGTCGACTCGCACCAAAACAAAATGTCATAAAGAAAAAGGCAGAGAGAGAGAGAGAGAGAGAGAGAGAGAGAGAGAGAGAGAGAGAGAGAGAGAGAGAGAGCTAGAGAGAGAGAGAGAGAGCTGACACCCTGCTACATCTTATGCTGCGGACGGACATGCTTTGCGATTTTTACCTCACAACATCAAAACTTCCGAAGTTCGTATCGCATTCGTCAT
>NC_061100.1:4016399-4053808 GCF_015104395.2 Macrobrachium nipponense | reverse complement strand
ACATGAAAGAGGATGTGGAGCAAATGACTTAAAACCAGTTATCTGACAGATTTCAAAGTAAAGGGAAAAAGGTTGTGCAAGGCAAGCACAGACCCAAAAATAGCTTAGACAGCTGAGATTACCCTTTATGGTATAAAAGTTAAGTTGGGGGATCATTAAAAGCAGTGAAGCTAACTAATATATAATATATATATTAATATATATATATATATATATATATATATATATATATATTGATATATATAGATATATATATATATATATATATATATATATATATATGTGTGTGTGTGTGTGTGTGTGTGTATGTGTGTGTAATGTGTGTGTATGTGTGTGTGTGTAAGTGATTACATAATAATATGGAATGTTATTCCATATATATTTAACCCCAAAACCCGCTTAAAAACTAAAAGAGGTTTTCAACCAGATTGCTTGCAGGAATGTGATCAGACCAGGAGGACCGAATTAAAGCTATGCTAAGATGACGTATACAATAAAGTAGGCTAAGATAACATGCCGTCACCTGTGGTCCTTCATTTGTTTTGAAAACACTAGTCCAAGCTTCCTGCTTGAGACAACTACCGCGACCTATTATTCAAACGGCCTACGTGATTTGTAATCTGTATGTATGTTCATATGTTCGAGCTACTGTCTGCTTCCTTTATGATTTGTAACAGAGATGGTAGGGAGAGTAGAATTAGCCATCATTATTGGCAGAAGCGATCAAGCCAGAGTCATTAGAAGACCTGTACAATCCTATCTGATATTCATCATGTAATCTCAGAAGAATATATGTATTTTTTATACTTTGTGTTTTCTACTAGAAACCTCACATCAGAGAGAAGATATCATCATGAGTTTAACACATCGTAGTCATAACCAAAGAAGATAATACCGACTTCGTGAGTTATCAGCAAACACCCAAGACACTCCAATGAGTATGGAAGTGCATAACCAACCGACTTAGCGTAAGATTATCGCACGTCTAACATTACCTCATAGGGCGCCTTATTATACAAGGCTACAGCCCTTTCATTGGTGGCAGAATCCAACAAGAACTCTTCAACGTCTTCCAAAGAATAACGAATAATGTATCACATCATTAGTCAACGACGACGAAAGCAACATATTCTTCAAGCATCTTAGTATCATCGTTTAGTGAGCGACATCAGAAAACAACAAGAACACTTCAACATCTTCCGAAGAATAACGAATAATGTATCATAACAGAAGTCAACGACGACGAAAGCAACAGATTCTTCAAGCAACTTAGTATTTTCGTTAGTGAGCTATTTCAGCAGTGCATAACTTCAAGAAACAAACCCGATGTGTCTTCTTCCTACGGCAACGCAAGCTTCGTCTCTCATTAGAATAATTCAAGAAAACATCGTTATTGAGCGTTTCCGTCACTTCAAGAAACAAACCGGACGCGTCTGCAGCATCAGATCTTCAAGGAATCGAATCATCCAACAAACGAACAACGCGCACGGGAGAAACTCAAGCCAAACCAGGTCATCCGCTAAACAGAGAAGGAGGGCCAAGGCCGTGTGTCGTTATCGGAACACCGTGACTTCCCACAAAATCAAGCTAAGTACAATTTTTTTTATTCATTTGGAGTAACTGAGTGTTTCCTTTACAGGTCGAATCTTCGTTATTCCTGTGGCTGAAGTTACGAGACATTCTTAATCTTACTTTTTTACAGAAATTATCTACATCATTGGGATTTCGCTACTGCGAGTTTTTATCTTTGAGTTTCTGTTTCCAGAAGTTCTACTGAAATATCATAATCATATACTGTGTTAATTTTATCATTTTGGGTGATTATTAATTCTCTACGTAACAAATTATATTAAACAGTGAACATGCATTTACGCAGTGGACATCTGTATTTATACAGATGCATGGATAGGGTCGTTAGCCACAGTAGTGATAAGAAAACACACAAAAACAAGTGGAACACCCGTACAAATCCGGATAAATTAGAGGTAACACTATTTTGGGTCAAACAATAAATGCTCCTTTGCAAAGTCCCGATCACAGTTTCAGCCTTTAGTTATGCGTAAAAAATCGAACCTCAATGACTCAACGTAACTTTAAAAATACGGCTGGATTGCAAGGAATAACATGTCTGTAAAAAACTTTCATTAGGCTAAATGCGCTGACCAGGATCCCTCACTATTTCAAATTTTAGCAAAGAATGAAGTAAACCACAGCAAGTACACGATAACGCAGTAGAGATAACTTGTTTTAATAGTAATCGCTCAATTCTGTATAGTTCAAGTCATTCATACATTCGTTGCTTTATAAACTAACAGCAACATAATGCTAAAACACACAATACGTTGCCGATGGTAATAAAGAGAAGAATCCTAATTATTATCAAAAGAAATAGGTAAACAGTAGCCCTAAAAATCAGAAATCAAACAAATCGTGCTTCAGCAAACTTGGTTACTGTGCCATCTAGTCAACGGTCAGGGTCAGTTAAATCTGCCGAGTGTAGCAAGCAAAGCACATTCCACATAAGCGACTTCAGCGGAGAGGAAAAGCGATGTTGGATCATTCATGCCAATACCTTTTTGAATTAAAAAGGAATTTTCCTATGAATCACACGACCGTATCAAGTAATCAGAGCAGGTTCTTGTAATTTTAATACATAAGTTATTATAAGTAGTGGTGGATTAAGCCCGACTGTACGCGCCGTAAAAATTAGAATATCTTGTTTTTATGCCTTTAGTCCACGTAATATCCTGTATTTACGGACTCACCGTCTGTTGTTCGAACTTCCCTAATGAGAAGTCCAGATAAGCAAGCACTTACAGATACCTCTATAGTTATAAAAAACATTATCTTACGTCCTGCCAAATAAGGCGTGTTTATCAAAGGAAAATTCTATAAACCTTCAAACATATTAAAATCCGTTTTGAACAAAAAGAGACAGTTAATCAAATAACTTATATAGAAGAACTAATCATTTGTCTCATAAATCGTAACATTGTTCAAATGACCCAACAGAATTCTCCCACAACCGCAGTCGCAGTTTGCACGCAAAATCTCGAGACGCATGCACCCTCGAATGTCTTAGTGCGTGTAAAAAGACTTTGCTGGGATCTGAAATTTTAATCCTTCCCGACACTCTGAAATATAACGATTTCCGCGAACAAAGCACTATACACGGTTGACTCACAGCAACAAGTTAATCTAGTAATCCACAAAACCTATTCATATAAATATCGCATTTTTTATTGTTGCTAATTTTTAATTACGCCCAACCAGTCGTAGATGAATCTCTCTTATACTCTATCTAAAGTAATATCCGTAAAGTCATTCAAGCAGAGGTGATTCAGCAGAATTGTTTTTATCTTTTATCTGAATACCAGGATGTTTCTCCACAAGCGAGTGATCTCTGGGAATTGGATGTCATCGAACACAAAATACGGTCTAAGGACAAACATAAAGCTATATACGTACCTTCGTATAGACTCCCAATGAAATTTCAAAATAGAGATAAATGACGAAGTTGAAAAAATTTTAGTAATAGGAGTCAATAGGTAATCAAATAGCCCATATAATTTTTCCCTCAAACGTCATGGCATAAAAGATCGGACTTGGTGTATCTGCGTAGATTTCTGTCGCTTAAACAAGGAAACGATTCCCGATCGTTTTCCAGTGCCATGTACCGACGATATCTTATCTCTGTTAGGTTAGAATAATTTTTCACCAGCTTTGACTTACTTAAAGGCTTTCACCAGATACCATTACCGAAGTGATTGTACCTCATACACCGCCTTCAGCACACTCAGGGGACATTATCAATGTATACTTATGCTTCCGGCTTACGTTGCGCCCCAATTACAATATAGTGTTTGGAGACTTTTATGGGATACCCTACATGCCTATATGATTGATCTTGTAATCTTTTCTAATACCTTAGAAGTATATTCACATAAACTAGAGCTAGTGCTACAGAGACAAAGACAAATAACCTCAGAGTAAAATATCTAAATGTGAGCTTTTAAAAACCGAACATGTTTATCTAGGTTTTATGTGTCTAGTCAAGGTCTTAAAGTAGTCCATGGTAAGGTGTCGGCTATTCATAACTTCCGGTACCTATTAACGTAAAAATGGGGATACAGCACTTTTGCGCTGTAGTGGGAATTACAATCGTAAGTAAATATATAACTCTTTAACAGATCTTACGAAGAAGGGCGTAGATTTATTATGGTCTGAAAAGCATCAACAGGCGTTCGATATCTTAAAAGCGGAATAAGGCAGCTCACCTAACTTAAAAATCCCTGATTTAAATAAGGAATTTTTTTTTTTATTGCAACAGACGCCTCAGACCAAGGGGTAAGAGGGGTACTACTTCAGCAATATGATAAACAGTTCTTCCCTATAGCTTTTTATTCACGTAAACTAAAGCCCTCTGAAAGTAAATATGCAGTAATAGGCAAGGAAGGGCTAGGTATCGTTAACTCACTAGTACATTTTAAGTTCATAATCTACGGCTATCCTGTTAAAATCCTTACTGACCATAAGTCCCTTACCGAGTTTTTCAAAGACTTTAATCACAGTCCCAAAAGAACTCGGTGGCAAATGATCATTCAGGTCTTTGGAGCCAAGTTAAGATATCTACCTGGGAAAGCAAATATCATAGCTGACGCATTATCACGCAATCCCGCACCATACTGCAAAGAACCATTAATTGGACTGAAGATATAGAAACATCCGTGCCTATTGTTAAAATCGTATCTAAACAAGAAAATTCATTAACCTATGAGATCGCGAGCATTGAATACCTGGGTTGGAGCGCAGAACTGTTACAAACTGAACAAAGCAAGAGTCAGCAGCAATAAGCAAAACAATAAACACTTCGAACGGAAACAGGGTCAACAGCTAAGCAAAACAATAAACACTTTGAATGGAAACCCTAATGCAAAAGTATATTTAAAGTATGTTTATCAGAATTATGTAATCAAATGTAATATTATATGTAGGTCCGTGGCGAGGAAAACCCGAAGAACACAGCAGGTGACTAACGACCAGGTAGTAGTAATAATCTCTTTATACCAATCGTCTTAAACTGGTTGCATTCCGTCATCCAGGGTTCTCTATTATGTCACAGAAAGCCAAATCACTGTTTTACTGGCCTACAATGCTTATAGATATAAAAAGCACATAACTAATTGTAACACGTGTCATGAAAACAAGGGACACACTAAGACACCTGTCAGTTTAAAGGCCTATCACGTGCCAAATCAATCCTTGAAAGAATACACGTAGAATTATTAACAGAGTTACGAGTCTGACAGAGGAAATAAACACTTCTTAGTGTTAATAGTTCCCTTGACACGTTATATATGATTAATAGCACTAAAAAAAAAAACACCGCAATTGAGTGTGCTAGGAATATTTATGAGTGCTAAATCAGTAAACGTGGAATTCAACACATGATAATCTCTGACTCGGGTGTGTAAATCAATAATAATCTCCTTAACTCGTTGTGTGAATTCCTTTCCATTAAGAAAACCAATACCATATTTTATCACCCAGAGTCAATAGGTTTGGTAGAACGGATAAAAAGGAATGTGTCAATGTCCTACGAATTACATTCGTGATATTGGATCCGAACTGGATTATAGCGGTTCTCGCGGTTTTAAACACCTTTATCATTCATATCTTGTATAGAATTAATACCGCAAGTAGCCTTATACGGTACGCCGCTAGAACACTTTTCCACACATTCAAGCCAACCATTAATTTATCAAATATATATATAAAAAATATAAATAAATACAAATGAAATAAAATAAATATGGATACAAGTGGAGCCGATATAATACACTCTGTAAGAAGTCGGAAGGGTTACAAATTATAATAAAAAAGGAATCACGATAAAATCAATAAGCCATAGGTTAATAAAATATCCAAATATATATGCGTAAAGATTTGAACGCTTTGGTTTAGTAGTCCATTCAGTATTCTAGGGATATTAACCCTCTTACGCCGATTGGACGTATTAAACGTCGAGTCAAAATGTCTCCCGTATGCCGATTGGACGTATCATACGTCGGCTCAAAAAGTTTTTTTAAAATTCGCGGAAAAAATACTTATAGGCCTACCAGCCGAAAACTTTTGTATCACGCGCCTTGGGGGATGCTGGAAGTTCACGGATCAAGGCGTTGTTTTGTTTACAATCGCTACGCAGGCGCGCAAGCGCGAATTTCTTTCTTATCACACTAAAAAGTATCAGTGACACATCTCGGAAATTATTTCGTCACTTTGACATAATTTTTGCACCATTTTAAATTATCTTTTACATGAAGTATTATATATGAAAATGTGCGCAATTTCATGTAAAATACAACAAAAAAATACTCATGATTGTAGCTTTGATCAGTTTTGAAATATTTTCATATAAAATAACGATAAGTGCAAAAATTTCAACCTTCAGTCAACTTTGACTCTACAGAAATGGTCGAGAAACGCAATTGTAAGCTAAAATTCTTATATTATAGTAATATTCAATCATTTCCCTTCCTTTTGCAACAAATTGGACGTCTCTAGCACAATATTTCGATTTATGGTGAATTTATGAAAAAACCTTTTCCTTACGTTCGTGCGATAACTCTTCCGATAAATTTTTGTGTGCGATTGTCGTAATGTTTGCACCCTTTTAAATTTGCCGTTACATAAAGTTTTATATATGGAAATGTGCGCAATTTCATGCACAATACAACAAAAAACAACCCATGGTTGTAGCTTTTATCAGTTTCGAAATATTTTCATATAAATAACGTTAAGTGCAAAAATTTTAACTTTCGGTCAACTTTGACTCTACCGAAATGGTCGAAAAACGCAATTGTAAGCTAAAACTCTTATATTCTAGTAATATTCAATCATTTACCTTCATTTTGCAACGTCTTGGAAGTCTCTAGCACAATATTTCGATTTATGGTGAATTTATGAAAAAAAAAAAACATTTTCCTTACGTTCGCGCGGTAACTCTTCCGAAAAAATCAGAATTTTTGGTGCGATTGTCGAAATTGTGTTTTGCACCATTTAAAATTAGCTGTTACATAAAGTTTTATATATGAAAATGTGCGCAATTTCATGTAGAATACAACTAAAAATGATTGAAGGTTGTAGCTTTTCTCTTTTTGCGAAATATTTGCATACAAATCACGATAAATAGAAAAAAAACCAGGTTCGGTCAAATTTGACTCTACCGAAATAGTTGAAAAACGCAATTGTAAGCTAAAACTCTTACGGCCTAGTAATATTCCGTCATTTTTCTTCATTTTGAAACAAATCTGAAGTCTCTAAAACAATATTGTGATTTATGGTGAATTTTTGAAAAATATATTTACCTTCACTCCGCGCGCCGATTCGCTGCCGCAAGTCTCCGAAATACGTACATCGCATTATCCTAATATTTGCTCCTTTTCATATTAGCCTTTTTATAGAGTTTCATATATCAAAATGTGCGCAAATTCATGAATAATACAATAAAAAATAATTGAAGGTTGTAGCTTTTTCCATCTCCGAAATATGTGCATATAAAAAATATATATATAAAAATTTCGACATTCGGTCAAATTTCACTCGTCCGAAATGGTCGAAATCTGCAATTCTAATCTAAAAATCTTACAGTATCGTAATATTCAATCATTTTTTCTTAATTTTTGAAACAAATTGGAAGTCTCTAGAACAATATTTAGAATTACGGTGAAATTTTTGAAAATAATACATTTTTTTACGTCCGCGCGTTATGAATTCGTACATCATTTTGTGATAATATTTTTCCGGTGTTGCTTTTATTTTTTTACTATGTATTATATATCAAAAGAATTGCAATTTAGTGTACAATACAACGAAATAAAAAGTAACTCGTTAGCTTTGACCGTTTTTTGCACAGCGTGATTTGAATACAATTATCTATGAATTTTTTTTTTCGCTACCATATATCGCATTATACATATGATAATAATATTATTTTTCATTTCTGATGATTGCATACTAAACTTCAGGCAATGAAAAAAAAAATGAGCCAAAAATGAACTCTTAATCTTCAAAAACTAAGCGCGCTGTGATTTTTTGAAAATATTATTTTTTCCGCTTCGGCGCTCACTCCAAACCGGCGCCGGCATACAGGAGAGATTTTGATTTTTAGGGCTTCGGCGTAAGAGGGTTAATGACAAATAAGCTAAAAGTTCAAACACATATCAAAACCTACTGACATATTGTCTGTCCCGGTGATTTATATTCGTAGTCAATGAAAAAAAAAAAAATAAAAATAAAAATAAATAAATAAATAAATAAATAAAAGAGATTTTAAAGTCAGGAAGTCTATAAGTGAAAACGTATATCTATGCGAATAATCCTATATGAATCTTACAGGGCAAATACTATATATAAAATTTGTATGGAAACCCTTTTCATTAGTTTGAATAAGGAATATTTAATTTAACATAATTACATTTATTTTACAATAATGCAGATTTCCAACATGAAACTATTATATTGTTCAATTTTGGTAGTTTTTTTCAGACATTCTTCTCGTGTGGGTGGAGTATTAAAACAAAAAATACCCAATTTATACTAAAGTCGTATTTTTTACAGCAAGTAACTTAACTCATAAGCTGGCTGAGAGCAATCTCCTGCCAGGTGACGACGTCATCATTGCCAAATCATCATTGTTCCTTTTAACCTCAATAAACCGCTTGCAAAGCAGGTTGGCTGGAGAGAGGAATGCTTAGCTCATGAACTTCACATGTGGTTCATAGGTCATGATGACATACATAGCCATAACCTATTCTTATCCGTGTGTGCAATGCAACTTTAGTTAAGGAACCGCAATCATTTTAAAATTAATGAACAAAATAAGCAAACAGAATTTCTATAACATCAAAATGAATTAATTTTTTCTGAACCTTATAGACAATTAGTCAATAAATCAGTGTATGACATTGGTAAACGGTCACTTAAAAGTATCAGTCATGGATATGAAAAATTTACTTGCAAAAATAGCCTATTACAATTCAAGTAAATCACATTCATGGGAAAATGTCACATTTTCTTGAAAAACCCAGTTTATATAGAAATTAGTTACATAGTGGGTTCTTTCATAGCATCTCCTGCCAAAAAATTAACCTCGGAGGATGCGCGCGAAAAAATTGAATATGAAACTTTTGTTAGGGGCACAGGGGATCAGATTTTATCACAGCATAATTTCAGTAAGCATAGATAATTACAGAATCATTACTAATATTCTCTTTGACTCTTGTGTTGCATGGCAATCTCACCAATAGCTCCGTTTCACACTTCTTTGTCTAGTAACTTACTACCAGTAATATCAAATTTTCTTTGGGATTCGTATTGATATCTGTTTATTTTTTATAATTATGGATATTTTTACAGTCATCATAGACCTGGATAGGTTCACTCATTGTTATAATGCCATGGATAAAAAAGTTTGTACAGCTGACTCTTTTGAATTCCATAAAATATCAGCTAATTCATGTGGGTTAAGTCTGGTTCTTAATGGCTTTCTCCCTCCGCTATTTGGATGTTCTGAATTTACTTTGCCCTTGTGACAAATATAGTTTCACTTACAGGCTGATTAACGGAACCTGGTTACAGTATCCTGCAGTACGAGAGTTTCACATCGCAACTTCAAAAAAAAAAAAAAAAAAACAAAAAAAAAAAAAAAAAAAAAAAAAAATTGTTCGTCGCTGCGGACGACAGCAGTGAAGTATCAACTGCCTACAATGTGAAAGGGAATAAGCACCATCACAAGTGAACAAGCTTATTTCATGGACTTCTTGGACCGACACCCGTATCCCGTCGTTAATCTCGTTTTAATGCGGAATGCTCTAGCGGCTGTTGGAAATTGACTACAAAGGGACATACTTCCGACAATTACGACCAAGAGGATATTCAACTCTACGTTTGCTGGCGAAGGACTCGTGCTGGGGATGATTTTATTCATCGCGAACGTATTCGAAAGGCATAAGATGCAGAGAACAATGCATGGGCGCAAAATAGAACGGACCCTGCCCAGGCAATCCCCCCTGTTTTTAACCATTTGGAATTGGCCATTTCATTTGGCTATAAGTGGTTGTCTGGAACTGTGTAAAGGACAAAAATTTGTTCGAAACGCTAGAATGTGCAGTAGATATAACCTCGGTCATGTATCCTATATATAAAGTATCATGTAACCTATATATATATAAATTATCATAAATAACAGAATCGAAATATATCTGTGCGTGTACGCACTAGGAATCTATTTAAAGTGCACCTAGATTAATCACTTAGATTAGTCGTTTATGTGAATCAGTTGTATTAAGTGCACATATATCCATATAAATATGTATAAATAAATCAGGTAGCCTATAATCAATCTGTTACCTTTTATCTTACCAATAACTGCAGTTATATAAAAGTTAGTATGTGGATTAATGAACCAGTTATATATGAGTTAGTATATGGATTAATGAACCAGTTACATAAAAGTTAGCATAAAAATCAACAAATCAGCATAAAAATTAATCATTTTTATCACTTCATATATGAATTTTTATCAGTTAAAATATGATTTTTATCATGTTAATCTTCATTCTATGCAATTATCAGAGTACATTAGTATTTTCTGTAGCATATGTATCTTAGAGAGATTGAAGTGAAAAACTGTATCAGTATATATCACGTGATCACTATTATTTACGAATATCATCATATGCATATTATGTTTTATGTCTTATTACTTGAATCTGTATTTGTGTACACCATGAATTTTTTTTTTACTTACAAGTATTTTCTATATATCTATATATATTCACATAGTGTCTGTATCACACTCCTATAAGTCAAATGCAAGTCAAGCTTGAGTAATATTCAGTGGTTGGTTTTGTAGCTGACCGAGCTTTTATGTAAGTGATTACATAATAAAAATATGGAATGTTATTCCATATATATAAAAAACTAAAACTAAAGAGGTCAACCAGATTGCTTGCAGGAATGTGATCAGACTAGAGACGATAAAGTATGCTAAGATGACGTATACAATAAAATAGGCTAAGATGACATGCCGTCACCTGTAGTCCTTCATTTGTTTTGAAAACTTTAGTCCAAGCTTCCTGCTTGAGACAACTACCGCGACCTATAATGCAAATGGCCTACGTGATTTGTAATCTGTATGTATGTTCATATGTTCGAGCTACTGTCTGATTCCTTTATGATTTGTAACAGAGATGGTAGGGAGAGTAGAATTAGCCATCATCATTGGCAGAAGCGATCAAGCCATCGTCATTAGAAGACCTGTACAATCCTATCTGATATTCATCATGTAATCTCAGAAGAATATATGTATTTTTTATACTTCGTGTTTTCTACTAGAAACCTCACATCAGAGAGAAGATATCATCATGAGTTTAACACATCGTAGTCATAACCAAAGAAGATAATACCGACTTCGTAAGTTATCAGCAAACACCCAAGACACTCCAATGAGTATGGAAGTGCATAACCAATCGACTTAGCGTAAGATTATCGCAAGTCTAACATTACCTTATAGGGCGCCTTATTATACAAGGCAACAGCCATATTATATATATATATATATATATATATATATATATATATTATATATATACATATAAATATATATATATATATATACATAACTAAGCGAAAATTGCTGGGCTTAATTCCCGATTATGACAAGCAGAATTAAGAGCACTCGAATAATACCCAGTGTCTGTGTGTGTGTGTGTGTGTGTGTATCGCGTCGTGAGATTGAAGTTATTATTTAATTTACTTGAAAATATGTTCCCTGAAACGGTTTGCAGAAAACAATATCAAATGAATTACAGAAGTAAAACATAACGAGAACTGTATCATGTACAAACTTGATAAATTTTTCCCTGTAATTATCTGTTAATATTTCCGAGTTATTCGTGGAAAAAGGGATCGGGATTTGATGGTCTATATTTCAGCATCGTTAACCATTTTACTCTCAGACGAACAACAAGGTACACGAATGTTTTATTTATTTATTTGTTTTTTTTTTTTAAGAGAATTTAAAACTCTTCTATTTTTCATTTCTACACATAAATGAACTACACAGCTCGCAATGCTAAATTTTACCGTGAAACACTGAGGGTTCTTACGTATACCTATACATTAAAATTTCGTATATTACAAAATAAATGCTACGTTGAAGAAAACTTTGAGGAATGAAGTTGTAATCTGATCTTCACCTAAGGGAAGTTGACAGCGTCATTCTGGAAGGACTTCTTTCCAATTAAGTTGAAATGACTCGACTTTTAGTAGAAAAGAGACTGAATGCGAATCTCTCCTGACAAATTGGAGCTTCGTCTGTTGACTCTCGGCGATAAAAGTCTTCAAGGAAAGGAAAGGGGCTGTTTTGAAAATTCATTAAGATTTTTCGTTTTTTTTTTCACCTGAAGGGACGTATTAGAAGTTTACTCACAGAAAGAAAGATAATAAAACACGCTATGATCGGAGGTCTGTAGGACACCAGTCCCTCTCTATTCTGCATAAAGCAGTGTTTCTTAAGGAGTGGTCCGCGGATCCCCCGGGGTCCGTGGAATGTTCCAAGGTGTCCTCAGGATATTGTGAGGAGGAAACGTTGCTGTTAAGTTCACTAAAATTTGTGTGCAAAATTGCAAAATTAATAATGTTGTGAAAGTTATTTTAAGTAAAATGTAAACATTTATGTTGAAGATAAGCCATTAATAATAAATAATTCAGTAACCATTTTAGTACTAGTACTATATTATACCCTGAAAACACTTTTAAATCCAAGAGGGAAATGATCACAACAAGGGGTCCGCTGCCGAGTCATTTCAATAAAAGGGGTCCGTTGCACAAGTTAGTTTAAGAAACACTGGCATAAAGTAATCGTACCCACCCCCCTATTGCTCTCAACCGAGCGAGGGTCAACGCTCGATCTCTATGGCGCGAGAAAAAGAACTGTATGGGGGCGTTTGCATAAAAATGCCCTATTCTCAACTGCCCGAGTAGTAAATTATTTATTTTTGTACGTATGTGTGTATATATGTATGTATACACACACAAACAATGTAATTTACTAGTACTCAAGAAAGACTGTAATCCTTTATATTATCACTAGTATTCTATTTCTCACTCTGTTATCATCTTTTTCCTCTAATCCTGGAAACTAAAAACTAAGCCAGCAGCCATTTAGTGACCTTCACATCAAACACAAAGGTGGATATGCTGTTTTCTTCTCTCAACACATACATACATACAGGTTACTAACGCCAGTAGGCTGATGGTTTTAATGACGAAGCTAATTCATACATCAGTCAAGTATATCTATTCATGGTAAGAGATTTTTCATATCATGAGATCATATTTCTCGCGAAGTAACTTTCTCTCTCTCTCACTCTCCTGCAATTATACAGTCACATACGATAAAAATTTCAGATGCTTTTGATATGATATATATATATATAATATATATATATATATATATATATAATAACCAAAAAATATGAATTATTAAAAGAAGCTTATAAGTATTAAAAGACTACCTATCAGTTCAGAGAACAAGAGCAGAATGACTAGAAACGTGAGGACCGACCAAACTACACTTCAGGCCAACGAAAGGGGAGTGGCAGAGACGTAATTGTTTAAATTAGGCGATAGGTGTTTAATGTAAAGTGACTCAAGTGTTGTTAGAAAGGATGCTTGGGTTGTTGAGGTAAGGATAGAAAAATGTGTTTTTTCCATAGGAATCTTGCATTTTGAGGCATGTGATTCGATATCCTGGATCCCGTCCTATAGCTGAGTCCCATGTGACTATAATAACGGACTTGCAACAATCTCCGTGTAGAGCCAATATAAGTACCAAGGCATCTTGGGCATTCATATTTATAGATTACATTGACAACATAAAATCTTGAAGCTTATCCTTGTAATTGAAGAGGCTACCTATCTTTTTTGGATTTACAGGGATTAGGGTTAGTCTTAGGAAACCTAATTCTTTTTCTATAATGCTTTTTATATTTAAGCGTAGTTTATCTGTGTGGATAAAGGGAATTGATGCGTACATATTAAGTTTAGGTACGTTGAAACTAGCAGGGGGTGGAGATACGTAATTAGAAACCATTTTATTAATAATATTAAGAACAAATTGTTTTGGGTAGGAGTTAGCTGTAAAAAATTTCACTAGGTACTCAATTTCATTATGGAAAGCAGACCAGTCAGACGTATATTTAAATGCTCTGTGTACCAACGTAATGACAGAGTTAGCTTTAAAGCCATAAAAACACGAACTGTAAAAATTATTTCCCAATCCAGTAAAAGTACTCTTGCGATATACACTAGTATTAAAACGTTGTTCACTCCTAGTAATTTTTACATCCAAGAAGGCTATTGAATTGTTGTTTTCAGTTTCTATGGTAAATTTCACGTTTGGATGAACAGTGTTTATATAATCAAGAAAACTCGTAACATTGCCAACTGTGTTTAAACATGGGTAAAAGTATTCATCAACGTACCTTCTATAAAATGCTGGTTTTAAAATTATCAGGGCAACTATTTAAAAAAATTTCTTCAAGATGACTCATAAAAAAGTTAGCAAATAAAGGTCCTAACGGTGATCCCATAGCAACTCCCTCGACCTGCGAGTAAAGCTGTTTGTTAAAAACGAAAGCCGAATCTTGCACAGCAAGTTCGAGTAGTGTCTTAAAAAAGGTGTCTGCTAAAACCGTGAAATTCTTCTATATCCTCATAAACTTTATTAAGAATAATGTCTATGGTTTCTGTAACTGGAACGTTACGTGAACAACGATCGATGTCAAAAACTAGTCATAATTAGTTTCCCATCTTGTTGAATTATTGTTTGTTGAAATTCAAAACCATTTTTTAAAACATATTGTGAGTTTGAGAAATCAGTCAGTAATTGAACTATAAATTTGGATATCTTAAACGAAGATATATATATATATATATATATATATATATATATATATATATATATATATATATATATAGATTATATATATATATACATGTATAGTTGCATGTGTATAAACATATATGCTACTATACTTCCAAAACCAAACAACAGCATTCTAAACATAGCACCATCAACATGGCTAATGTGTAAATCCTTCCCAGTTAAAATAATGAATTCAATGGTAGACTGAATAACATCCTAGAGAGAGAGAGAGAGAGAGAGAGAGAGAGAGAGAGAGAGAGAGAGAGAGAGAGAGAGCATAACCGGATACTGAACGAGACCTACAGTATAGAGCTGTTCTAGGTTATGACGCTCTACGCATTTTGGGAATAGGGACACGTAATAATTCTATGATGAGCTAGTTGTTAAAGTCAGCGAAAATCATTAATAAATGCAAGCAGGAAAGGTATCGCTAGCGGTAAACTCGCAGTCAGAAGATGAAGGTTTAATTAAAAGACAGATCTTTAATTTTGTCAATGAATAATTTGCTTCTCACATTGAGAGAGCGTATCAATTGTGCACAACCGATATGCAGAAAAGCTGCTAACTTTCTCTGTATATTTCACGAGCACTTCAAAAAAAAGTGTTCACGGCTCGTACGATTCCACTTTGAACCAACCACGAAATTTCTATCTCGTAACGATTCCTGAAATGCTAAGAACTTCTATTCCAATTTTATAAAGCTAATTGTCATTACCTTCAAAGGGTATTTTAAAAAGCAAACCCAGATGTGTTGCTCACTCCTTCTTCCGGGATTTAAACCGTGACGCTTTGGAAATTAGGCCTATTTAAATCCATTGACCATCCCTCATCCAAGCCTTCAGTCCCTTCAAACACTCTATTCACAACGAATATCCAGAAGATTCGATACATTACTTGCGTCAAGTACCACAAACATAGTAACAAATGAGCAAGTTTGTAAACATGAACGGCACTAGAACTAGTGCACATAACTGATCTATATCTAATGTTAGCCTAAATACAAAAACAATATTCGATCTCGTTTAGAATATTTTGGCTGGTAGATCTAGGTAATAACTCCGCGTCGGGGTTTTCTTTGGAAATTACAGTTTGCCTATAGTATTTGGGTTGCTTATAAAAAATTTACGGTTATTTTGGGGGGTTCGACTGTAATTAACCGCAAGGGGCTAGTACTAAACACGGCGAAATACATTTGACGCACCAACCATCCCTAGCGGCTGTCGTATTCGCGGGAACATTCCTTGTAGTCTGTGTGGAGCAATTGCCTATAATTGCTTTTTGGCTTATTTTATACAGCCTATTTGATCAATTTTCGGTGCATTTTTTTTTTTAAATATAACTAATCTGCATAACTTTATTACAAAAGCAGCTCTTCGTCCTATGAACAAAACCAATCTTCCACCTAGGCTATAATCCTAAACACGAAACGAGTCTAAGGCCTAGTCCCAATATATATGGCAGAATACAGTATAAGTCTTGATTTCTGGAATGTTTCCCATAAACTACACGAATGCGTGTAGTAAAAAAAATAAAAAAGATATTCCTGACAGAAAGTTAGACGATTATACTTCCATTGCTATTGAAATAGAGCAAACATTACTTGTTTAAGGGATTCATAATTACTTCTGAAATTTTAGTTTGAATGGAATCTATGGGGTTGTTTGAGGTTGGATTACCTGAATTATATTCGCCAAAGTTACTGGAAACATAGATAAAACAGAGGTCATATTTTCCTTGCGAAATATGACAAAATCTCGAACCTGGAAACGTCCATAAGTAGCTAAATGGCAACTTTACGTCTCTTCATGGCTCGTGTTTCTGATGTAGCCTACAAATCGAAGCAGATTCAGTAATTCATTGAGACTATGTCATAGTTATCAGTGATAAGTAATAATAAACAAAAACCTGTAAAATACAAGCCCAGTCCCAATGGAAAGGCACACCCCCCGGCATGACTGAAATACAATGTCCACAGTTTTAAAAGCTGAAATAGATTCTCACTTACCTTACTGGCGAAGCCGTTACTCATCCAACCAAACACCACCACCTCCATCTTCCCCATTACATTTAACGTGAATCTTAGCTCTAAACACGATAAAAACTCACCAGCAGATTTACCCAAGGCAGCCAGTAACAATAAAAATTACAGAATACTGTCTACACACTTAAAAGAGTGGGCACTGTGACCACCAAAATATGAAACTTATGGGAAATGTATGGTGTTACATGATCCAACCGACCGGACCTTCCTTTAGACTGGCAAAATTCTGCCGCGTACAGTGGATTATCGTACCCATATCTCAGAAGTTACCGTGTCCTATAAAAGGGTGTCTTCTTTTCGAACTGTAAGTGGAAGAAAACACTTTTATGTTCGCAACTATAAAAGACATTCATCATTATTTTTCGTGACTAATTTCAAAATCCTAGTTCAAAACTATTTTACTGCACTGCCATATACGATATAAGTAAAGTTTCGCGCAACCAGTACAGCCAAAGTCTCATTCTCTGAATGATGTGTAATTTGTGTAAACCCACAGCAACTTAACTTGGTCCAATTTAAGGACGCTAATGAAATTAACTATAACTTCTATGTTGAAAGGTGCGATACTAACATACCATTAGACATAAGAGGAAGAAACATTATCGCTAATAAGTGGCGTCGTTTTGAGAAGCAAACATTAATGAACGGCGGACCTAGAAGCCCAGCTACGTTCAGTACTAGTACTAATTCCTCGAGCTACACATACGCCCCCAAAACAAACTTCTTACTATTCGGTGTTTCGTTGTATACTTATATTATTCAACATTCTTTAACCACAATTTCCTTCCAAATATATCAAGTTTATTGTTTACGGTAACATTTATTGACTCGTCATTTCCAAGTAACGTTCTAATGCTAGAACAGAAATGTCTAAAAATTGCCTTTTAATTAAGCTGGTAAATAGCAAGAAAAGACTTAGACCAGCCTAGCGCGTAGGAACCTTTAATACACGAGATATTTAATTATCTTAGTCTTTTTTCAGCATTATTTTGTACCAAGTAAGCTATAATTATTATCTCATTATGGCAGCCTTAACGGAAACATCTTTTCCAAGTAACATACCCTAATAAAACAGAACATGATGTCAAACACACACACACACACACGAGGCTGTATTACTATCTAGAACCCGGACACTGAAGTAGTATATCCCTTTCTGTTTTAAAAGCAAAGCTTTCATGTGCTAATTTATCTCTGCGTTATTCACTGCAGATTAAACTCTTCTTTGGGTTCTAACTGCTGTTGGGTCCTGTCTTCTTTGGGTTTATCAGTCAGGTTCAACTCAGTTTAGAGGGTTCTGTCCAACCACTGTTGGACTCCACTTATGAGACTATCCCAAATTTTGGGTTCGACCCGTTGTAGGGTTCTGCTTGTTATTTTATCTATTTATTTATTTTTATGGTGAAAGTTGGAGGGGAGATTGCTATGCGCATATGTATTAAAATCCTATTACTTCATTGTGTTTTAAACACTTTAACGGGAAGAATGAGTTATATGAACGAAGTGAATGAGGTACAATTGAAAGAAATGTTTATAACCAATAGAGCTCATTTAAATGTTATACTTACCTACGAAGATAGATGGTTGTATATAATAATATAATTGGCACTTAGAACTTAAAAAACCACCATCTAATATCAACAGCACAACGATACTTAACGAAAAACAACAAAACCCCGAGAATATTGGAAACGACCGAATAAAACCAGTTTTCGTAGAGGTCTGCCGAACTGCACCCTCCAATTAACCCGCATCCGAAGCAGCCAGCAATTATCATTAGCTGATGTCTATCTGTGTGATTCGGCTTCCCGATGGCTTCGATGAGATGCAATATTGCAATCTGCAGAGCAACTCTCTCGAATTCTGCCTTCCAATTGGGGAACCGTGACGACAAACAACAGACAATTAGCTGTTTATTTTCTTTAATTCTTTCTTTTAGTGCGTTTACTTTTCAGGTGCGTTGAATGTGCTGATTCTCTCGCTCTTTTTCTCTACCTTGTCACAAGTGTACCAAATCGGCTCACAATCGAGGGACTTCTGTTCGCTTCGCGAACTGGACTACGAAAGGAACACACACACACAAACACGCACGCGCGAACATAGCTATTAGACTATACGTCTTTCTCTCCAAGAATTCGTCCCTTTTTGGCACTGTCGAGTTTGCATTCCCAACCCCCCCCCCCCCCCCCTTTTTGTTTTTAGTTGTCTATATCGGCAATAATTTTATCTTTCTCACACCATCCAGGAAGTATAGTGAAAAAGACACACTTGATACTTTGCTGAAGCAGAATCCGGTATAAAATTAACAGTCGATGC
This sequence comes from Macrobrachium nipponense, assembly GCF_015104395.2. Taxonomy (NCBI): domain Eukaryota; kingdom Metazoa; phylum Arthropoda; class Malacostraca; order Decapoda; family Palaemonidae; genus Macrobrachium; species Macrobrachium nipponense. Next base: position 4,034,459 of record NC_061100.1, on the reverse strand, counting down.
AGAAAACTCATAAAATTGAAAAATTGTATATCCGACACTGCCAAAAAATATTACTAATAGATTTAATGCTTATTAATTCAGCATATGCAAACCTTTATACTAGTACTAAAAGTAAAGATATATAAATAGTAATAACAGAGAATTAATAATACAGAATAATTATTCAAATCTATGAACTAGCCTTTGCTTCGTGATAGACAGGGACCATTTATGATTATTGTTATTAATATTATTATAATTTTATTTAAGGAAAGGTCAACGAACTATTACGTTTTAGTTAGCTATATAAGAAAAAGGCCAATTAAGTAAAATTTGTAATGGTAATTCCTTCTTTTTAGATGCAGATTTTTCTAGATGAACATTCTCACAAAACACTGCCCTCAGCCTACGATAGCTCTGCTGTCACCTTCAGAAAGTCCAGGTAGTACGATTATGGTCCTAATTGTTACCCTCGATCTCGTTCAATGTTATATGTATACCTTCATGGGATCATTGCAAATCCGTTGCCTCGTTTCAGTCTGATGATTCCCAGTAATCCTTCTCTTGAAGTCCTTGAGGTGTGATGCCCGGTTTGAACTTTTGAACAAATCCAATAGGCCTAACTTTTCTCGCCTAATTTATTGCTGATGTTATCTAAGCTGCTCGCTATTTTGTCTACCGCTATTGTGGGTAGTGGGTTTATGAGTCTCTTAGATTACTTTTCGAGATTCATTCCATGATTTTATGCCTTTCATATGCAGTAAATTAATAGTGCTGTACTTTAAGCTTACTGCCTTTTTGTTATCGATTTTACTGAAATCCAGTTTCAATCCAGTCTACCTTGCATGAAAATGGGCACCCCAACCACCCCCTCCCCCTCGGAATTTTATAAATACATGAGACCCTTTTCTTCCCTTAGGCGCCAATAACCTATATGTGAAGCAATTTTAATAGTCAATAATCAATCAGTTTTCGTTTTCATTGCTTGTACTACGACACATTTTCTTCCTAACATCTTTTCAGTAGCGGCTTCTTTACTTTTCTGACTGAATTGTTGTTTGCATTAGAGCTATACCTCTGCATTCATTTTTTTTTTCATGCTAATATAGAAAATTAATTTTGGTTAGTTAATTCGTTCTTCTATGAACCATTCTGGTTATGATAAGTTTTATAAAACCAGTTTTCATGGTTCATTTTTCCATCCACACTTTTTTAATAGCATATTCGGAAAGCTCTTAAATATAAGCCTAGCAAACCTGTTTTGATAACTTGTTCAAACAATTACACTGAACAATGAACCATTTCTAGACTCAAAGGACTCGCTTGAAGGCATTGCTTTGAAAGTTGTAGCTAGGCTTAGTTAAAAAAAAAAAAAAAAAAAAAATAAGTTAAATAACAAGAGACGGCGTCACACTGGCTGTTCTAACGGCCTTTAGCTCAATGTACTGGCTTAACAAAGCTCGAAAGTATATCTCACTTGCTATAGCTAGTGATAAGTCAACTACACAAAGGGTTAAGTGGTCAATTTAGTATTAAAACTGAGAGACGAGATGAATTGAGCTAATAGCCAGTCTAAGTTTGAATTGTTTGTTGAAGAACGCAATATTTCCTTGCACAATTTTACGTTTTCAAAAGAACTTCGCTGTTTGAGGCTAGCATGGATGCAAGACAAAATAGGGCTCAAATAGCCTGCATCAGGGTGTGCATATTAACTGATCGAATCGTAGGATATTTTGTCATTTTAGCCTTCTTGTAAGCTCCGTTTTACTCTATTCAAACTGAGTTTTTTACGCTAACCGTTATAGAATAATTCAAGCCAAATAATGTTCCCACTTTAAAAATATTCTAGAACAGACTAAATTGCGTTAAAATGAGGGCGTATAGGCTTAGGCTCTGCAACCATGTTCTAGGTATATTTACCAAGATCGTGTCTGCTGCACGTTATCTACGGCGTGTTTGTTAACAACGAGCTGATCCTGAGAGGAAAAATCACAGACTTATTCCACGCCAAGTAACAGGACAAAACATTCCAGATTGGGACGGAGCGATGATATAAAGAACGTATACGTCTAAATTATCCATCCAGTGCGCCAGGTAAGGCACCACTGTAAGCTGTAGTACCATCATACAGGAACGGTTTCTAGGGAAGCACCTGACAGGAAGTGAAACTCAACGGAGATGTAAGAAAAATAATCATCTGGAAAGAGACCTGGAAGACTCTTACAATGAAACCCTAGTTAATACCCCTTAATCTTAATCAAGGCACTGTTTCTCTCTCAAATATTGCCACCCTTTAACAGAGATGATAAAAACACCGAAAACATTGTTACATTGAAATCCTAAACACTATGTTCCCTTACCTCGATTAAGAAACGAGGGGAAGAAGAAGAAGGCATCGTCACAGGATACCGTGTTTACATTCGCTCTGTACTTTAGCCTTTATTTTTTGGTGATGTAATGTACTCAAGCACTGATAAAAATGCATGGAGCATCGTGAAGTGATGTGAGTACACAGACTTAATTGGAAACGTTTATAAGTACAGGAATAGTGCGAAATAGAGATTAAAATAGACGGGGTACTTGGAAACGTTTGTTTATACCCCAAGGCGTTTGCCTTGGGGAAGATCCGTTTTTTATGATAAAGTTTACCCGTTCTCTTTGTTGTTTTATGAGATACAGTACTAAAACAACATGGATTCGCTTCCAAGCTTTTTAAGGAGAAAGGACTCCATTGGTTTACAGTTCCTGGGAGGTTATATGTCCATCGAAAATGTATGTATTGTGTTATTCAGAGAATTGAAACTTGATATTGCTGACATCTTGGGTGTACAGAATGTGAGCAGGAAGAAAGTAGTAGTTAAGTTCAGCTCAGAGAACAAATTCTTGGAAATAGTAAGACAATTTGAGGATAAGCAGATCAAGATAAGTGAGGTAGATAGCGTGAAAGTTGTAAATATAAGTACCTCGTATACATATGTATCGATAAGGAATGCACCCTTTGAATTGTCTGATGAATTGATAATAAACATTATGAGCAGGTATGGAAAAGTGGATTCAATAAGAAGCAACAGATTCAGTATGGGACCCCTGAAAGGCCTGCTGAATGGGATACGAACAATAAAGATGAAGATTAGAGACAATATCCCTTCATCGATAAGTGTATCTGGTTTTAACCTAAGTATATATATAATGGGCAGAACAAAAGAACCTTGTTACAGATGCGGACAAGAAGGCCATCTAGTGAAAGATTGTAACATCGATATTATGGAAGGAACTAGTATGTGGAATGAAAAGACTTTCCTGACATAAGCAGGCAAAGAAATGATAATAATCAGAGAAGGATAATGGTGATAACAGAGAACAGAGAAGAATAACTTGAGGGACAAGAGGTAAAGGATAGCCAAAGAGGAATTGATATTAGTGAAGATGAAACCGATGTATACACAAATAGTGCAGCTGACAAAAGTCCAAGAGAAAATACTCAGGAAAACCAAGAAAGAAAAAAAATAAAATAAGGAAGAAGGAAGGAGAGAGGAGGGGAATGAAGATTATCGAATGAGTGAAGACAGTGGCGACGAGATATATGCTCCTTTGCAGTTATCTCCTGATGACATTGTGCAAGTAGAAACAGAAGGAGAAGATGTGCACAAGGAAGAAATTATAAACGGAAGAAAGGTGGAATACGAAGACAATATGCAAATCGTAACCGAAGAAATAGTCAACAGTGAAGAAGACGAGCGAATGTCAACGGAAAAACTTCATAAAGAAGGAAAGGGTGAAGGTGAAAATGGTATGGATGTTGAGTCTATGAGGAATATTCCTAAGGAAACCTTAATAGGGAGTGGAAAGAGAGGCAACAATACAACTAAAGAAAAGGGTAATAAGAATAGGAACGGAGATAAAAGTCAAATACCAGTACGACAAAAATGGCAAGCAACTGTTAACGACAGTTCAGGTGTAAAAATTACCATTAAAAAGGACAATGGACAGAAAAACTTAAAAGTATTGAATAATAGCGAAGGAGAATGTTCCGTTTTTTCTGAGTTGTCAAACCCCTTAAATGAAAGCCAGGATATGTTTGTTGATAATGGATTAATCATGTCTATTTAGTGATCAGAACTCTGGTAAACACAAAAACATGAGGATGATGATAGTAGTAATGGTAAAAATAAATGTTCTAAACTGGCTAAAATAGGTAAATAACTGGTATGTATTTAATTTAAAATTTCCTTAAAAATGGCTTTAGTCACTGCTTCATTAAATATTTGTGGTTTAAATGAGCTTAATAAGCAGTTGAAAGTAAAGATGTTAGTTGATCAATATAAAATTTATGTATTATTTCTTCAAGAACATAATATTAGAGATGTGAACAGGATAAAACTATTTAGGAGGACTACTTTGAGGTTGTAATGAATATGCCTACTAGCTTTAAAGGTGGCACGTGTTTTCTGTTTAATAAAAAGTCAAATATTTCAGTAATTAACAGTGAAAAGGATGACACTGGAAACATATTATTCACAAGGATACGGTATAATGATATAAACCTCTCCTTATTGAATTGTATACGCACCATCCAGGCTCCAAAGTAAAAAGAGAGAGAGGGAGAACTTGTTCTCTGTGGATATTTTGTATTATTTAAGGAACAACATATCAAATTTGATTTTTGCTGGTGACTTCAATTGCGTACTGTCGGGTCAGAGATGTTAGTACGAGGTAATGAGAGGTATGTATCAAAAGGTCTTAAATCTTTAGTACAGCATTTGGGATTGAAAGACGCTTGGTTTTCAATGAACAATATTCCCGAATATACGTACATTCTAGGTAATTATGCTTCAAGAATTGACCGAGTGTATGTGACTGATTTGTATAGTAATATTAAGAATTGTAAAAATATTCCATTATCTTTAACAGACCATAATATGATATTAACTGAATTTCTGCTTAATAATCGTTGTAAAATAGGTAGAGGAATATGGAAGTTAAATGTTCATTATTGGAGAGGGACGACTTCATGGAGAAATTTGAAAGATTATGGCACTTTTTAAAAAAGGAAATAATTAAATACTCCAACATTATGGAATGGTGGGATACATTTGTGAAACCAAAATTAAAAGAGTTTTTCATAAGGCTGTCTAAACAAGCTATACAAGAGAAATATGGCACTCTAAGATTTTTGCAAAATTATCTTGAATACTTATCAAGTAAAGCCTCTGTAGGTTACAATAAATTTGAAGAGATGAAGGCTATAAAAGATAGAATGAAATCAATAAAAGATGAAATATGTGAAGGTATAAAGGTTAGGTTAAGGACAGAAGAGAGAATAAAAGGAGAGAGATTATCTGCAAATTTGTTAGGTAAAGAGAAACTCAGAGGGAAGCGAAAAAATAGTATTAGGCAACTGATGGTTAGAAAGTCGGTGTGACGCTCGACAACACAGAGGCGATAGTCTGTCATGTAAAGGATCACTATGAAAAACTGTTCACAAAGATAATACTGATGAACAGCTACAAGATAGTTTCCTTAATTGTATAGGGAGCACAATAACTGATGAGGACAATGAAATGTTATGTAGAAAGGTATCTGTCGATGAGGTATTAAATACGTTAAAGATGATGAATAAAGGCGGAACTCCCGGTGAAGATGGTCTTCCTCTGGAATTCTATTTAAAGACATGGAATGTAATTAAGTCAGAGTTCTCTGAAATGATTAAGTTTGCGATAGATTTAGACCTTGAATTAGGAAAAAGCCAAAAAAGGGTATCTGGAAATTAGTACCTAAAAGTGGTGATTTATTGTGTTTAAAAAACTGGAGACCTATTTCTTTACTGAATACCGATTACAAATGCATTGCCAAAATTTTGGCTAATAGATTAAAAAGTGTCCTTCATAAAGTTATATCACGAGAACAATTTTGTTCGGTTAAGGGAAGATCAATAGTGAAATGTAATACTCTAATTAGGGATGTAACTTATTATGCAAATGAAAATAATTTGGATTGTGCTCTAATTAACCTGGATTGGAGTAAGGCGTTCGATAAAGTTAATTTGAGTTTCATGTTTAAAACACTCTCACGGATGGGTTTTAGTGATTTGTTTATCATGAAAATGAGAATGTTATATACTGGATGCTTAAGTGCAGTTTGTGTAAATGGGATTGTTAGCGGCTTTTTTCCTGTTGAGAGATCCATAAGGCAAGGATGTCCGATGTCAATGATAGCATATATATTGTTTCAAGAATCTTTATAGAGAACAATTAAACAAAGCAATGAAATTGTGCCAGTGAACCTCCCTAATGGGTTCCAGTGTTCTGTTGTAGGTTTTGCTGATGACAGCTCAGTTTTTGTTAGTAAAGAAAGAAGTATTAAAGTAGTTTTTAGTATTATAAAGCAATTTGAGCTAGCTACTGGTGCAGAACAATAAATAGAGATAAGGACTTGTGTCATGGGTTTAGGTAATGGAAGAACAAAAATGTATGGCCACTTGATTGGATACAACAGAAAAATAAGTGTATGGTATTAGGCATATTGATAACCAATGATTATAAGGAAATGGTAGATGAGAACTGGGATGCTGTAATCAATAAAGTTAAAGTAAAAATAAATATGCTTCCGACTCGATACTTGTCTTTATATCAAAAGTCTATTATTGTAAATGCCTTATTTTAAGTAAGTCTGGTACATGTGTCATGTATTTCCATTAGGGAAAGAGAAAGCAAAAATTATAGAACAATCTGTTTTCCGGTATTTGTGGTGTGGAACTTACCAACCAATTAAAAGGGATTCCTTGTATCTGCCAAAACAGAAGGTGGTATTGGGGTTATTAATGTGTTTTATAAAGCAGCAGCTATTTTAACAAGTACATTCCTGAATATTATGTTATCTGATAGTTATGGACGAGAATTAGCCTTATATTACACATGCATTAGAATAAATTTGTTGTGGGTTGTAGAAGATTGCCTTAATATGTCTTATGTTGCTACTCCTTTTTATAATATCATTATTGGTAATGTAAGGAAATTATTAAGAATGCCGAATTTTCCATACGTCAAAAGTAAGAATATTTATCAGTATTTGATGCCAACCCATAAGCCCATTGTAATTGAGAGATACCCGTTGCATAATTGGGGTAATATATGGAGTAACCTTGTATGCAAATTCGTTGACCCCTATCAAAGAAGTATTATGTATAGATTTTTGTATGAATCTTTGGCTACTAAGGAAAGACTGAAGATATTGAATATTGCTGATAATAATTTTTGCAATAAATGTATGGAAAATGAAAATCATCTGCATATTGTCTATTTTGTAAAATATGTTAAAATATTTGGATGTGGTTCCAGAATTTCATTGAAGAAGTATGTGATATAAAAGTTCAGTATCCAATGAAAAGTATTGATGTTGGATTTCGATTATAAAGAAAAGAAGAAGAACAATACATTAAGTATACTTATTATTGAGTATGTAAATTGTGTGGTACAGCAGAGAAGAGGTGTTACAAAGTCAAATAATTTCAATATTAAAATGTAAAATAAAGTACACAAGATGGGTATTATCAAATGCATATGAACTTGGAAAACAATTCACAAGTAAGTATGTGAATAATATTTGAATTCATATAATTGATGTACTTAATATGTAATATTATGATATAATTATGAAAATTTGTAAATAATTAATTGATAATTGTAATAAGATTTTAATAAAAAAAAAAAAAAAAAAAAAAGATTAAGAAACGTCTCTAACTCTCTCTCTCTCTCTCTCTCATACTGACACTCCCGATGGAGACTATTAGGTGGTTACTGAAGAGATTATTACACCGAAAGTCAGTCTAAGAACTCAACTAAATCTCTCTCTCTCTCTCTCTCTCTCTCTCTCTCTCTCTCTCTCTCTCTCTCTCAGAAGTGTCATGTAGCCCCATGACCCAGTAACAGGCTTGACGTGGAGAACCTGTTACATCGACACAATAGCTGACGTGGGCCAAACTCGATATCCCGAATATTGGACATTTTTTTTTTTATGGTAACATTGTTCGTTTAAGTATCTGATGGCCTTATGGTTGCTTCTATAGGATGTCTTAATACTACTTATACTGCTACTGGTATTAAGCATATTCAAAATTATTACAAGAATAATGTTACCAGTAGAAAATACCGTTGTAATAATGATAGCATCTGCAATAATGAAGTTAAAAATATTGACGATAACGGTGGTTAAAAAAGTAAAACAAAGAGATGTTTCGTACTAAATAAATGTTGCTGTAACATAAAAGAACTCCAAAACAAAACAAAAAACATTGATATATGGTAAACAACCGACTGGACTACCCAACCCGCTGACTACCGCGTCTGTGGCCACCCTCCGAAAAAAGTACTTTAACACTTAACACTTCCTGACACCGGAGATGGTCATTAGTCATGAGTTGTTGGTGGTGAAAGGAACAGCTCGAGACCTCTACTCTCCTTTCGAAGTAAGTATTTTCTCCAAAATTAGAAATTAAGGCCATATTTTAAGATTAAACAGAGGGTAATGAAAAGTGTGACCAAACGCAGTGCGCACTACCCCCTTGACGCTTTCGAAATTTTTACTTACAACTAAAAATGTTTCGAAGATTCACGCCCTTTCGATGTTTGCGAAGTCGCTTGTGTCAACAAACTTCCCATTTCCTGTGCTAAATCCGCACACCACTTGTACCCATAGACGCTGGGGCACTTTCATCACAACAATCGTAAACACAGACTTCCAACAACTACTTATCCTGCGCTCTTCAATTGTTTATCAGTGTTGTCAATTGGTATGTGTTTACCCTCCAAACTGGGTATAAGACTTACACAAAACCGGAGAAATAAGTGAAATTAGCATATCTATTTGTAGTATATACATATTACAGCAATTTTATCATTACTGCATTACTATGAAACAATACAAATTCATGGAAACAGTTTGTAGATGCATCGGCGTATGTTGGAGGGCTCCCACTAGATTGGCAACGATGAATCATTTTTGCCGTACGCGTCGTCTGCTCGGGTAAGTACTTCAGAAATATCAAGACCAAAATGTGTATAATTACAGTCAAATAAGCACTATGGAGTTTCAGTTGTGATGGCAGTGAGGATAAAACCACCGATTACAAGGTAAAAATGAATTTCAGTTCAAACCATAACCCCGGGAATAAAAAGTTTCATACTTTCACTAATATAGGCAACAAAATGTTGTTTTATTGTGCTGATTACATATGCAATCTTGAGTAAGATCAATAAACATTACATATATACCCTAACATTGTTCAAATGAGTCCTGGGAAGGCTGGGAAAGATGGTGGATTGTCTGTGGTTACGAACGGCAAGTCACGCGGCTGCCGCCATATAGGATTTCAAAACTGCCTTGAAAACATATTTTACGAAGAGCCCACATGCTTATTTTAGCTCTTATGGCGCTTTCATATATCACATTATGTTGAAGAAACTTCAATCTTTTGAATGGTATGCTTAAAGATGTAATTGTATTCTTGTTTCACCAATTAAATATCGAGTGAATAAGGCCGAGCCACGCGATGCGGTTGTTTACTCTAATAAGGGCACTGTACTGTTTCTAATACCAGCTACGAAATATTGTCATTCTGCTTACATTTAGCCCTTTTCCTTAACAGAAGCTGGTTCTACTGATAAAACGCATAGTCACAGTATTATTATTATTATTATTATTATTATTATTATTATTATTGATGTATAACTATACTCATAGAACGAATAAACATATATATATATATATATATATATATATATATATATATATATTATATATATATATATATATATATATTGTATACGCAAACACACAATCGCCAATTTTTGACATCACACATCCTGAACACAAACCTAAAGATTTAAATATCCACTATTATTCTCTGATTCCTTTTTTAAGAGGAATAATATTACAATTTGACATTTTCATTTCTGTATACACAAACATTATATTATAATAGATATATATATATATATATATTAGATATATATATTATATATATATATAATATATATATATGTGTGTGTGTGTGTGTGTATGTGTGTCTGTGTGTGTGTTTATACATATGAAATATACATAGTATGTGTGTGTGTTTTGGGTGAGTATAGTATGTGTGTGTGTGGGTGAGTATGTGTGTAAATACATGGAGAAAAACCTGTTTATGGTTACCTTTGCAATGAAAGCTAATTGCATTCTCAAGCTTTAGAATATACAGAATATACAGCAAAATATAAAGTCAGGAGCAGGTTAGCCTGAAAAAAAAATCGCTAAACTGAGCAAATGGAATTAATTAGAATGGCTAAATGTATTAAACTTCGCCTAAATTCTAAATTATGAAACGCTTTACCGAATTTATTTTGTTCACAGAACGGGAAGCTAACTTTGGTATGCGTTAGAAACGTTCTCATCGATTTTAAAGTTGGCTAAGGAAACTTTGCGAGCACCACGTTTAGGCTATACTTGAGTTTTGTTTAAGTGACCTCGAAGTTAAACTATGCTTTTTCATGGCATTTTTATTCATTTGCTTACTTTCGGTTTCCATCTAGTGTGCTGATGGAGACGGTAAGGTAAATACGTTATAACACACAATGGGTCTGCAGTAGCCTAAGTCCGATCTTAAGGAAGAGTTCGTGTTTCTCTCTCTCTCTCTCTCTCTCTCTCTATCTCTCTCTCTCTCTCTCTCTCTCTCTCTCTTTGGAATATTCTACCACAGTTTCCATTTTCTGAAATTTAAAATCGAGTGATCGCCTTTTGTTTATTGGCTGAATTTTTGGCTAATAACATATACAATACTGACAAGCATTGGCGTGTCATATACCGCACCAAATTAGACGCACTAATAGCAGCGGGATTTGTCTATAATGATATCAAACAAGGCAAGAAGGTCAATGCGACTCAAACGCTAAGAACAACTGAAGTAAAAGGGAGAAAATAAAAGGAATAGGTATATTCACATGAGCTGCAAAATTATTTTTCTAGATATTCAGTTTTATTAGTTTCTTTTTAATAATTATGGAGCCTGTCTCTAGCTGGCCAAGGTTATAGGAGTTCTCTTTGAAAATGCCTCCTAAGATAAAAAAATAAATAAATAAATAAAATGAAAGCCTTTCGTGGAAGAACTGAGATAAAGAATAAACAGTCTGAAGTGACAAGAGGAAATTAGCTTCATTCAAGGTCAATCAAAATGTCAAAACAATAACGTGACAATGACTTCATCACTGATGTCATTGAAGGTCAGACATGACATGAGTGATCTAAATTTTACTTGTAACTTTAATAACATCAATTTTACCTTTCAATCACATATTCGAAAGAGCCGTATGGGCAATTTACACTATATTGATGAATCGAATTTAATATATATTTTACTCCCTTTGACAGTTACATATCTCTCTATCTATCTGTGTGTGTACTTTATATATATATATATATATATATATATATATATATATATATATATATATATATATATATTATAATATATGTATATGCACATATATCTATATGTATGTAATACACACACACACACACACACACACACACACACACACATATATATATATATATATATATATATATATATATATATATATATATATATATATATATATATATATATATATATATATATATATATATATATATATGTATGTGTTTTTATTATCACATACTTTCTGTCTGAAATGTAGTGACAGTATTTATGATGCAATTCACAGAAAAGCTAAAAAGAAAGACTACTTCGATGAGATAATGGAATTAAAAATGGACACCGCTGTGTCAGGTGAAAATAGATTTACCTAAACATAACAATTGCCCAAAATTTCTATTCAATTATTCGCAGATCTCATCCACTCTTAATCAACCACTTGCTCTTTTTCACTAATTTTGTTAACTTATGCAGAAATTTTAATGACCTATTCACGGATCTTATGTCTGCTGTCTTCCATCTCATTCACTTTACTGATTATCTTCTCCTTCATTAATTTTAACTTTATTCACTTATTCACTGAAATATTTACTCGATATAAGTCTATACTGCTGTCGAAGGTCTATCAAATTCAATCGAATGCATCTAATTCGGGAGTTTGCCAAGTATTCCACAATAAAGGAAGGTTTTATAGATTCACAGTTGATAAAGAAAAAAATAAAAAAATAAACTGAAGAAGCCGATCAGGAAGCATTACCTGTAGCTGCAGGGGCCAAAGCACTGAGAAAATGCTTAATATAACCATGACTGGACAACAATATCATCAGACAAAGTAAAAAAAGTCGCCGAAGTTTATTCGGCTCAATCGAGTTTTTTATACAGCGTATAATGCTGTATGAAACACTCGGCCACAGCCCATGAAACTGTCAGCTACGACCTATGAAACATTCAGCCCATCCCGCGGTGGCCTGGGTTGTTGTAGTATTGCCAGACGCATGATCATGGCTAACTTTTACCTTTAAAAGAAATATAAACTACAGAGGTTAGAGGGCTGCAATTTGGTATGTTTGATGATTGGAAGGTGGATGATCAACATAACAGTTTTCATATCTCTAGCCTCAGTAGGTTTTAAGATCTGAGGACGGACAGAAAAAGTTCTTAAGGACGGACAGCCAAAGCCGGCACAATAGCTTTGTTTACAGAAAAACTTAAAAAAGGTGAAAAAGTGACAAAGCCTGGGCCAAGCTGCAGTTAATAATTTACCCATCTTTGATTTTAGTCGTATCGACAGAGTTTGTAAATTAGAAATCTGCATGCGGCCTTTATCAACTTAACTACCGATTTAATAAATAACGGGAAACAGGAACTCGACTGAAATATGTAAAATGGTGAAGCAATTTCGAACGCTTTAATTGGCGCTGAATACCCGTTAGGGTAAATGATTAATGAATTGATAATAACACCAATTCAACCTCCCGCTTGTTATTTTGCCCAACATTTGTAATCTGTTCGACAGACACGCTCATGGAATTCCGATCTGTTTGCTCGATTATTTGGTGCACGGGATTGAGTCCCCGGGGTGATGACACTGGCTGAAAGTAATGAATTCGACGTCGGGGTTGTCATCGAAAATGCAGACATTAATTCTGACGTTTGATACCCAACATTACTAATGGCATTTGAGAGAGAGAGAGAGAGAGAGAGAGAGAGAGAGAGAGAGAGAGAGAGAGATGAGTTACGCAGATACACTTACAGAGACGGGGAGAGAGAGAGAGAGAGAAAGAGAGAGGGAGGGGCGTTACGCAGATACTTACTAGAGACGGGGGAGGGAGAGAGAGATAAAAGACAAAGACAGATAACGAGAGAGAGTGAGAGAGAGAGGACGCAGATAGACGGACAGACAGACGGCGAGAGAGAGACACACAACGAGAGAAAGACAGAGAAGCAGGGAGACGAGAAGACTAAGGAGAGAGAGAGAGGCGGACAGAAAGAACAGCGAGAGAGAAATCAGATAATCATTCTCAGTAGTATCGACATTTATCCAATCATCCATAAACTACTACAGCTGCTGGCAATACACGTATACTACGCGACTGCCATGCTGATTTCATGGCGAATGGCACAAACCAGCCAGTCTCATTGCAGACGTCATCAACGAAAGTGGTATCAGGCATTCCGCTTTACATTCCCTAAGGAATATCCATTGTAATTTTACTTAGTGAGCCCTAAAGAGGGCCTTCTTGAAGTCAAACACTAGTTGTTGTTGGAATGCAGATGAGTAATTGCTTGTCCCCAGTATTATCAAATATTTACATGGAATTTTATGAGTCTAGAATAGCTAATTCAATTATGGCAGATATTATTTTCTGTGTTAGATATGTTGTCGATGTATTTGCGGTACTGAAAACTTCTATTGACATTCAGAAGATTTTAAGAGACTTCGGTAATTTAGTTCCCTCCATAACTTTTACGGTTGACGAAGAAGACAATGGTGTAATCCTCCCCAATTTTGGATGTTACAGTTGTGAGGTCAGTTGTAATTTCTAGCTACAAGTTCAAAATACACAGAAAACCTACTAATAACAATCTTATTATTAACAATTACTCCTCACACAAAGTAGAAGTAAAACTGTCAGCATTAAGATCGATGTTTCTTAGAGCTCTTAATATCTGCAGTCCGGAATTTATCAATGAGGAACTAGAATTTATATATCAAGTTGGTATTGAAAATAATTTTAAATTGGAAGATATTGATTACAGTCTAAAGTTAGCACGAAAAACATTTTATTGATATGAGAAGAAAAACAGAAAACTGGATTTTATATGTTTCCCATACCATCCCACATTAGAATCTATAGTCTACCTCTTAAGGTTACTTGGCTTTAGTACAACTTTTTCATATCCTAGCAACATTGGAAAAACTTTCATTCATAATAGTCCTGAAAACAATGAAGGTGTCATATATAAGATCCCATGCAAGTGCGGTAGTTTTTATATAGGACAATCTGGGAAGACACTCGAAAAACGAATTTTGAATCATAAATATAATATACGAACAAATAATACAAGCAATGCTTTGTGTTCATAGTAGTATGTGTAATGTACCGATTGACTGGCTCGGGTCAAAGATTTTGTTTAAGAGCACAGGTTTTATTGAAATAAATTTGATAGAGAGCTTGCATTGTTCACAGCAAAGGAAAAAAATTTAATTTATCTCCTGGTTTGTATAAATTACATCCTTTTATCTTACATGTCATGAAACGTCAGTACAAATTGGATAATGTTACCCATTAACTATAATATAGCATACGCTTCTTAATATATACTGTATGTTATGCTGTTTCAAATGGATGTATTACCTCGTTAGATATTTTGGTATTTTTCATTTGTTTAACTGCTATTCTTGTTTTATTGTAATTTTACTGCTGAATAGTTTGTAGCTCAAACTACTAGTTTTTGGTAACTGTATGTTTAAAAATTTTTGGCCTTTTTTGGCTACATGCACTGTAAACTTTATCTCTTTCCTTAATAAACGCTCCAAGAAGAGGTCCATTGGAGGACGAAATTGTTGGGCATTTTCTGAGATATACCTTTTTTCATTTTCCTATGTGGAATAGAACTGCGTTACTATATCTTCGTGCCTAAGAAGATTACCAGTACTATATATATTTTATGTATATATATATATATATATATATATATATATATATATATATATATATATATATATATATATATATATATAAGTAAAGATAAATGCCACGAAGGAAAAATAAACGAAGGAGTCTGCGAGATCTTTCGGCTGAAAAGCCCTTTACTGAAGCAGCTACTGACAAAAATACGAGAAAAGACAAATACAAGAAGGTTCGTATAATAACTTGACAGATAGGGATTATAAAAGGATTAGTGCCTAGAATCCGACACACCTGGAAGATAAGAAACCTTCCCAAACAAGCATAAACAAGGGTGCAATTAAAGGTTTAAGACAATCATCTCAGATACAATCTCCAGACAATTAAAGGATTATAGGTGACAGCTATACGGCAACCTGGTAGACAAAACCATATTCACAAAAAATGACAGACATACATTACAATAAAATTTTTTTAATAACTCTAAGGCAACTGATTTTTATTTAAGTCAGTAAAATTAATATATTGAGGTCATTCTTAAACATGTTACAGATACAAGGGTCTAAATGAAAAAGGCCACGACTAACATTGAAATTACAATGAAAAGTAAGTTGTATTAAAGCAGATTCTAAAAGATTTCGTGATAAGACATCTCTTGACCGTGCAATTACTGAACTGTCAATCCAATTAATTCGGGGTGTTGTTTTCACTTAAATGAATAAATAATGCATTAGATTTTTGCCCAGTTTTTACAGAGTATTTATGCTGGCTTAGCCTTACTTCTAAGCCCTTGCTCGACTGTCCGAGGTAGAATGAGGGACAATCCATACATGGAATTTTATATATTATGTTGTTGCTTTCTCTGGGGCCATTTTTTTATTAACATTCTTTTTAGTGTGTTATTATAGGAAGAAACAAGGTTGACATTAAAAGCTTTTAACAATGGTTTAATGGTTTCAAATCCGTTAAAATAAGGCAAACTGAGAATGTTCTTAGAATTTTCTTTCTGTGGTGTTGTTTTCAGTATAAACTTTTTGTGGGCTTTATTATAACAAATGTCTAATATATGTGAAGGATAGCATAAATCTTTCCCTATTTTTCTTATGTATTCAATTTCTTGATCCAAATATTGTGGACTGACAATTCGTAATGCTCGTAAAAACATAGAGGAAAAAATTGATATTTTTATATTAAGATGGTGGCCTGAGAAGAAATGAACATAAGTTAAGTTGTTAGTCGGTTTCCTATAAATACTGAATTTACATTGAAATGGTTCTCTATGTATCAAAACATCTAAGAAAGGGAGGCAATTGTCTTTTTCTAATTCTAGAGTAAACTTAATCGATGGTACCTGGTTATTTAATTTAGAGAGTAAATCATTTACATCAATACCGACAGGAAGAACAGCTAAACAATCATCAACGTAACGATACCACTTTACAGGAATATGAATGATATTAGGTAAGTAGCGTTTTTCGAAGAATTCCATATACAGGTTTGAGAGCAATGGTGATAAAGGATTTCCCATTGCCATGCCAAAAATTTGTTGATAAAATTCACCATTGAATATAAACTTACAATCACAAATGCACAAACTCGTGAGTGAAATAATGTGACTTATAGGTAGAGGTAATTCATGCTGAGTTAGTTCATTGCTAAGATATTCTAAAATAGAGTCTATAGGGACTTTAGTAAAAAGAGAACATACGTCAAAACTAACGAATCTATCAGTAGGGCAAAGAGCAATTTTGTATAATCTATCAACTAAATCTAGAGAATTAGTTGATAGAAGAGAAAGAAAAATTCAAGGAACTGGAAAGAACAAGGATCTCTTTCAATCATTCTATCCCGGCTGATTGGAAGGACTCGCTGCGACGGGAAATTTACGAAAAACTACGTAGGACTACAGATGCCCTGAAAAGGAAACTCGACAGAAAACTAAAAAATCTTATTGATAGCAGTGATTGGACTAATTGTGCACGTCAAGATTGTGTTGTTAACTTATCTAGTAAACAAATAAGTGAAAATGTTGTGAGTGCGCTTGGATATGGTTTATCTTTCTTTGCAACAAGTAGACCTTCGGCTTTAATGATTGGGTCATCCCTAAGTAAATTTGAAAAATATTGTGATCTTCCTCAAAATCATGTCGACATGATTAAAGGTATTGTTTACGGAGCTGCCAATGTTAAGCATGAAAGTAACTTCCCTGCTCGCTATAAGAAAAGTTGACCGATCTTAAAAAGGACAATACTATCCACATCACAAAAGCGGATAAGTCAAATAGTATAGTAATGTTTTAGATTAAAGCTGACTACATATCACGTATGCAAGCCCTACTGGATGATGATGTGACTTATAGAAAACTAACAAAAAATCCTCTTGATCAAGTCATAAAAAACTTCAATAGCATAGTGAAAAGTATCCTTAAAGATAAAACAGAACTACTAGGCAAATTGTCAGTCAATTCTCCTTCGCTACCTTACTTATATGGATTAGTCAAAACGCACAAAGAAAATAACCCTATGCGGCCCTATTATCAGTACTGTTGGTTCAATTTCATATAAAACTAAACTTCGAAATATATCACTAAGATTCTTGTCCCCGTTACTTGGAACCATCTCCGATTCTCATATATATAATTCTCTAGATTTAGTTGATAGATTATACAAAATTGCTCTTTGCCCTACTGATAGATTCGTTAGTTTTGACGTATGTTCTCTTTTTACTAAAGTCCCTATAGACTCTATTTTAGAATATCTTAGCAATGAACTAACTCAGCATGAATTACCTCTACCTATAAGTCACATTATTTCACTCACGAGTTTGTGCATTTGTGATTGTAAGTTTATATTCAATGGTGAATTTTATCAACAAATTTTTGGCATGGCAATGGGAAATCCTTTATCACCATTGCTCTCAAACCTGTATATGGAATTCTTCGAAAAACGCTAACTTAAAAAAAAACCTAATATCATTCATATTCCTGTAAAGTGGTATCGTTAC
>NC_061100.1:4008899-4011399 GCF_015104395.2 Macrobrachium nipponense | reverse complement strand
GCATATCGATGTCAATGTAACAGACAATCAACGCAAGGTCCCTTGCTGCCATAAGGCCAGATTAAACTCGAGGAAGAAGAATTAAATGAGATAAATAAAAAACCCAATCTCTCGACCAGGTTTGAACTCAGGTTCATGGGAGCCCTTATTTGGTGTGTTTAGATTTTAAAAGCTGACTGCAGGAATGCGCAGACATGGCACTATCGAACGAGAGGAATTGCGCGCAGACGTATGCGCATTTGGTACACTCCGGGGTCTGGCAAGTACTTGGTTGGGTGACCAACAAGAATTACTAGATGCCTTAGACCCATTATCGTCTTAAACGCTGTTGGTACGGTGGGTCAGGATGGTTTCAGCAACTCATCCCAAAATATTTACTGTGAACCGAAAGCTCAGACCCTCTAGAGCATTCAAGCTCACCAACACGGGTTTTCTCCGTAGGTGGGTAATGCCGTAAGTGGACCTCATGCGGTGCACTGCAGGCATTACTTAAGGTTCTTTGCAGCGTGCCTTCGGCCCCTAGCTGCAACCACTCTCGTTCCTCTTACTGTACCTCCTTTCATATTCTCTTTCTTCCATCTTACTTTCCACCCTCTCTTAACATTTGATTCATAGTGCAAATGCTTTGATGTTTTCCTCCTGTTACACCTTTCAAACCTTTTACTGTCAATTTCCATTTTAGTGCTGAATAACCTCATAGGTCTCAGTGCTTGGCCTTTGGCCTAAATTCCATATCCAACTCAACTCAACCAACAAGGATTTGATGGAGGTTTAGAACTTGGGTTTCACTGTCATTGATGCTGGTAGCCTCGTCCAAAAGCTCTTGCCAGCAACTCCTCAAAGAAAAAAAATGAAATAATATGTTTTTAGAGAGAGAGAGAGAGAGAGAGAGAGAGAGAGAGAGAGAGAGAGATGAAATTATTATGCAATTTTTGTTTTTCTCAAATTAATAAGCGTATTGGCTTATACCCTTCACACGTAATTATCATTTGCGTTTATGACTGTGTTAATTTCCTTTTAGGGAAAATGGACAATTAATTAGACAAATGACCTAAATCATCAATTACATAATGAGTCTCCGATGTCACTAATAACAAAGGAGTTGATATAATAACAAAAATTCGTCGATGCACAGCAGAAACTGCCAGAAATTAACTGGGTAAAAAGCATCCACATTTGAGCGATTATTATCACACAATTAGCATTATCGCTAAGAAAAAATGATCAGGTTAAAAAGTGTCCAGAACAAAAAGACCGTAGGAAAATCGAGTATTCAAGATAAATTGGCAAACCTGTTTTCCTCTTCAGAGACAATGAAATGAATACAAAGCAATGAATCATTTACTGTTTACTTTACCGCTAAAAAGTCCGAGCCAAGTGCGTTTCTTCCCTGGTGATGTAAAAGCTCTACATATGAAAAGCAACCGTTATCGGGACTTGGCTAAGAGCTCTGGCAGGATGTGATCATTCTAGAATGTCTCTCTCGACCGGCATCCGTCACTAACTCGTAGGAATAAAATATTTCTGATAACAATGACATGTCCATGTTGACTTGTCTACTTGCACCAGGGGTTCCCAAACTGAGTCATGACCCCTGTGGGGGTCATGAGCTTTTTTCTGGGGTCATGGGGGACCTAAGATTTTGAGGAAATTTTTTTATGATATTTAGGGATTTTTTTTCTCAGTCCTTATTGATAAACATTAATAATAATTTTTGTTTATTGTTACTGGTCTCTCTCTGCTGTGATCAATCTTTACTTTAAAGTTTAAAATGTATCTGCGCCGTTGGAAATGGGTACATTTTCAGAAGGCTTATAAAGGGGGGGGGGGGTCATGTTAAGTTTGGCACTACTGAAGGGGTCACGTACTGGAAAAGTTTGGGAACCATTGACCTTCGACTGTTTTATGTCCTTCTAAGATTGTTACTATTACAAAGGCCTCATTTGTTCCAATGCGTGTAGTACTTTTTGTTTGTCAGTCATTTGTTTTAGGCTCCCGTAAAAAGACAGATTATCACCAGCGCCTGTAGTGCGTTCCATCGATTCTGATTCACAAAAGTACGAATCCTTTCCACGTAATTGCGGGACTCTGTGCCTGAATTGGTCAGTCCAAATTTAGCAATGTAGCTTTGATATAATTTATCTTCTTACACTATTTAGCAACATCACCGCATTACCCTATTTTATCTACTGTCAGTGCCGGTTTACTGCCCTAGCAATTTTATCAGTTTCTGTTGTGTGAACAGAGTTCTTTTACCAGAAATAATTGCAATAATTTGTTCATCTTTCTGATGGATTGCCATTCTAATCCAGAAGTCTTTACGAGTTTTCATTTACTCCAAGTTCCAGTGGAGTGAAGTCAGGATAATGAAGTACTGAGGTGTTGGGAAGGATAATTAGTAAGAAGATATCTGACGGGTCTTATATTCTGTTGGCAATATGAACAGAATCTCTTTTCCTCATTATTGTTTGTAAAACTTCAGGCAAAGTAAACATCTGAA
>NC_061100.1:3966399-3996399 GCF_015104395.2 Macrobrachium nipponense | reverse complement strand
AGCACGTGTGGACTAATGTTGTTACTTACAATGAAGGCAATAAAACCTACCACTTGAAACTCCGGCAAAGTGTTTTTACTGGAGTCCACTTATTTGGAGTAGATGGACGTCGATTCCCAGTCACACCCCACGAGCAACGTGATCTCTTTGTTGACACGCATATGCTAAGTATGTTAACGTTTAACGGATAAAGATACAGCTAATCATTCTAAATAAGGAAGCTGACAATAGGGATCTGACAACGTTTAAATGTAGAAGTGATGATTTCCCTTTAGAGCCGTCTTGGGTTTATAGTCTGCTGACTCTGGCCATAATGGTTTTCAGCTGAATATTTCAAGAAAGTAGACAATATATTCTTTTTAAATTCCTCACCAAGAGGAAGGATTTCTTGCTTTCCTGTTAGCTTAAAAGCATTACTATCACCGGTACAATTTTCAACGCCAGGGCACTTATCAAGCAGGATATAATTGCTGTTGGAAGCTAATCTTGGCCTAGTCCACACGGGCGAGTTTTGCTCGACGAACCGTGGTCGATGTGACATCAGAAGTGCAGCTACAGCGGGAAAAGTTCTGACTTTCCCCGGTTCTGGAGTTACATCGAACACAGTTCGTCGAGGAAAGCTCGACTGTGGACTAGGCCTAAGTTAGGCCTAAGATCCATACGGCGTAGGTAGGCAAAACCTAGAAGCAGGTATAATCCATGATAGACAAATGCCTAAAAAATAAGCACTGTATAATCTTATTTTAGGTAAAACCCACATTGGTCAAACTCAAAAGGGGACAGAACTTGAATGCTGATATAACCCTCAGTGGTCAGAACCTCAGTAGCCGAACTCTGTGGCTGGTTTAACCTTTAATGAGATGTCCCTCATCAGTGAGAAGCTAAACGGTAGAAATCTTAGTGATTTTCCTAAAATCAAGTATATCTTACTTGCAGGTGCAATTTCAGGGAAAGCCTTTATTTGGAAAAAGTCAAAAATGGGACCTAGATGTATGCAGAACCCAAAGTGTGTAGAGCTTCAGACATAATTAACATCTATTTATAGCTAAAAACGTAGTATAACTCCAAAAGCAATTATTTCCTTACTGTAGGTGGACCCCTTCGTGGACGGAACCTTATAAGTGCGTAGAACCTAATTTCA
This sequence comes from Macrobrachium nipponense, assembly GCF_015104395.2. Taxonomy (NCBI): domain Eukaryota; kingdom Metazoa; phylum Arthropoda; class Malacostraca; order Decapoda; family Palaemonidae; genus Macrobrachium; species Macrobrachium nipponense. The sequence goes on along the minus strand of NC_061100.1, from coordinate 3,995,258 downwards.
AGTGGAACATATAGTGGATAAAAACTAATTACAAGTAAAAAGAGTGGATATAGCCCCCAAATTACTTAGAACTAAATGGAAAGAACTTCAAAAAGAGGTAGAAGCTTATTACAGTTAGAATCCATAGGAAATACAACTTGAAAAGTAAGTAAAACTTGACCACAAGGACTTAAAGACTGGGTATAACAAAAATGCACTACAATGGATAGAACTTGAATGATAAGCAGAACCTAACCATGCATAAAAACCTTGTGGATAGAACCATAAAATGGGTAAAACCCAGTGGTGGACAGGACTTACAGATAAGTAGAGCTTCAAAAGTAAACAGAAATAACTCATAGTAGAGCCTTTAAATGGGAAGAACTTCAAGAGAAAGTAAAATCTATATTCAGATAAAACCAATAGTAGGAGACTAAAACTATGTATAACAGGTAGAACTAGTATATGGATAGGACCTACAGAGAAAGTAGAACCTAATATCAAATAAATCTCCTCTAAAGCTAACGAGAACCTGTTATTTGTCGGTAGAACCATTGTAAGCAGAACCCTTACTTAGATAGGGTCTTACAGAACACTTTGTGGGCAGATGAACTATTGCAGATGAAACCTTAGTTGGGTAGAACCTTCAAAAGTAGGTCTAACCTGACTGCAGGTGTAGTTTGAAGTGAATAAAACAGATATTGTAAACAAGGCTGTTAAGGAGACGAACCTCAAAACTGAGTAGAACTAGATTACAGGTAGAACCCTTAGAATGCAGAACCTCAGACTTAAATAGAACCTCACTATACGTTCAGTCATTAGTGTGTAATACCTTAAAAGTGAGTAAAGCACAAGTGCAGGTAGAAGATACAGTAGGTGGGTAGACCCTCAGAAGGAGGTAGGCCCATGTTGAACCTATTACACATCGAGCGCATTCCTTTCAGTAAGTAGAACCTCTAGTGGTTAGAATCTTAAATTTCAACAGAAAACAATTGAAGAAATAAACCCTAATTTTGGGTATAAACCATGGTAGGTAAAAAAATATAAAAAAGACGTGGAACTTGGCTGGACGAAGAACTATTAGTGGATAGATCATGTGCAATTACAATCTAATCACAAGCAGAATATTCTGTGAACCTGGTTTTAAATGGCTCAGCCCTTACGTTAAAGTCGTTTCCTGCCTTTACGCTGCAGTTGCTCCCTGTATATGTACAAATAGAGAGAGAGAGAGAGAGAGAGAGAGAGAGAGAGAGCGAGAGAGAGAGAGAGAGAGACTACGTCCTAAAGACCCATTTCGTCACTTTCGTATAAGCTACGTTTCTCTCTCATCTGTTCGTGCGTCTAGTCGACACATTACTCCCTTTCAGCACAAAAGTTACAATTAATCTCTGTAACTAATTACCGTATTAAACTGTGATGGGCATTGTTCTGGATTTTTCGGGAGAGAGATAACAAACCAATTAAGTACGCTAACTTTGGACATTCGAGCACGATAATCATGTTACTGTCCGCCAGTCATACATCATAGTCGGTGAGATATGGTGTATAGCTCGAATTTGTGTGCGAATATTTGCGTTCCCTGAGGTACATGTGAAGACACTGCGCTTGCCATGTTAGTTTTTGCGTTCATTAGTACTCAGGGAAATCATGCCGGTGATTTTCCATGCAAAAGGAGCCGTACGCCACGAAGATGACTGTTGTAGACAGTGAGCTGAATTAGCCAAGATGTCGTACGTATAGCCTAGGTATGTACCTGTGCACATTTCAATTTTCAGGCAGTGGATTTCTTTTTAATTTCAAGATTATGCGTGTACCTGTAGCACCAGTGTTATATTTCCAAGCGTATTGATAATAAATATGGCTTTACTGATGCATGTAGACGACCCTCGATGTCCTCCGTATTTTGGGGAAATTTCGATTGAGAAGTTCGCCATGACACCGGTGTGTGAATGGGAGTTGCCAAGTACTTCCTTTCTCGACGCGTTGAATGTATTATTTTAATATTTGTTTCTATTGTTTTTATCCTTGTAATAACCTTATATCTTTTTGGTGGTTTACGGTCTCTGTATGAGTCCATGATGTATCTTAAAAATCACAATCTTTTTGTTCTTCCGAGTGTTAACAGGGTTTAAAGCTAAACTCATTGAAAACGGGAAGTTTATCGGCTAATTCAAAATTGCTTGAAAAATAAACGCTGTGATTAAGACTGATTTGAGGTTCTCGGATTTCCGAAGGTATATAAATGCATACGATAAGCGAAATTGCTATATTCGTGAACTGGGCAACGGCTCTTGCTCTAGGTAAGAAACGAGAAAGAGTCCCAAGACTCATACAGACAGAGTGTAGACAAATTTTAATGAGCTCCCATATGACCTGAGCACTACATGACGGTTAATTGAAGCATGAATTTAGAAGCTCTCTGCAGGAAATTTAATTATGCCATAGAGACCGTTGCTTCCTACAATTCACCAGTATTCGCTGTAAACGCAAGCCGAGTTTAGGCCTATGTAGGTATTCGGTGTCTTTAGTTTGTAAGTGTTACCTGTGGTTTTGTATGGTTGAAATTGACAGTATCTCTCTCTCTCTCTCTCTCTCTCTCTCTCTCTCCTCTCTCTCTCTCTCTCTCTCTCACACATGAAAAGCCAGTCCTTATTGTGGTTGTTAAAGTAGAAATTACACAATATTATCATGTTCCGTCCTGGATGTCAAACGTCTGAATTGGAAAATGTTTTCAATTGCTTTCTTCCGAATGCTTCTTTTATTGGTAACCGAACTCGCTTCGCAGCAAAATATCCAAGATCAGTTCCAGTGGCGGGGGTTGGCGGTGGGTGGGGTGGCGGCTGTTGTATGGGGAATGGGTCTGTCTCATGAAAATACGTTGTCGGTTTACCTTAACATTGAAATCGGTTACTTCGCGTTGGCATCTGGCAAGTGGTGGTGGAGGGATCATAGGTTAGCAGCTTCATGCAAAAAATTAGTGAAAACCGAAAGGAAGAATCCAACTAAATTTATATATATATATATATATATATATATATCTATATATATATATATATATATTATATATATATATATATATTATAGATATACTATATATATATATTATATATAAATAATATATATGTGTGTGTGTGTGTGTGTGTGTATGTATGTATGTATATATATATATATATATATATATATATATATATATATATATATATATATATATATATAGTATATGTCTGTACGTATATATCTGCGTATGCATATTGATAATGCAAGGGAATGGGACTTTTAATATAATACTGAAATGGGCCTAGTTGTTTAATGGTTAAGACGTACGGAGCTCGAATACCAGCCGAGGATCAGACCTTACAGACCTTACATCTTGTTCGGGTTGCCCCAGGTCCCTCAGTGTGAGGCACCTCTAATGTCTACCAGAGAGTTGCTAGTACATCTTCCGGTATATTTTGCATCTTCCAATCTTGGATGGTCTGGGATGCAGTTTAGATATTTGTCGAGCTTATTCTTAAACACATCTACGCTCACTCCTGATATATTCCTCAGATGAGCTGGCAACGCATTGAATAGACGCTGCATTATCGATGCTGGTGCGTAGTGGATTAATGTCCTGTGTGCTTTCCTTATTTTTCCTGGTATAGTTTTGGGCACTATTAATCTACCTCTGCTTGCTCTTTCTGATATTTTTAGTTCCATGATATTTTCTGCTATTCCTTCTATCTGTTTCCATGCCTGAATTATCATGTAGCGTTCTCTTCTCCTTTCTAGACTATATAATTTTAAGAATTGTAGTCTTTCCCAGTAGTCTAGGTCCTTAACTTCTTCTATTCTAGCTGTAAAGGACCTTTGTACACTCTCTATTTGTGCAATATCCTTTTGATAGTGTGGGTACCATATCATATTGCAATATTCAAGTGGACTACGAACATATGTTTTATAAAGCATAATCATGTGTTCAGCTTTTCTTGTTTTGAAGTGCCGTAACAACATTCCCATTTTTGCTTTACATTTTGCCAACAGAGTTGCTATTTGATCATTGCATAACATGTTCCTATTCATCATCACACCAAGGTCTTTAACTGCTTCCTTATTTGTGATGGTCTCATTATTAGGTCCCTTATATGCATATAGCTTTCTTTCTCTGTCTCCATAATTTATTGATTCAAATTTATCAGAGTTAAATACCATCCTATTTACCTCTGCCCAATCATATACTTTGTTAAGGTCTCTTTGTAGAGCGTTCCTATCTTCATCACAAGTAATTTCTCTACTTATTCTTGTGTCATCTGCGAAACTACTCACTACCGAATCCTTCACATTATTGTCTATGTCTTCAATCATAATAACAAACAGTATTGCAGCTAACACCGTACCTTGCGGCACACCGGATATTACCTTGACTTCATCCGATTTCTCGTCGTTTGCAATAACTATCTGTTTTCTGTTGTGTAAAAATTCTTTTAACCATCTTCCTACTTTATCCACGATATTGTGTTTTCTAATTTTCTTCGCTAATATATTATGGTCTACTTTATCAAAAGCTTTTGCAAAGTCTAAATAAACCACATCTGTTTCATTTCCGCTTTTCATATTTTTGAATATGTTCTCACGGTGGACTAACAGTTGGGTTTGTGTACTTTTTCCGGGTACGAAACCATGTTGTCCTTTATTAAACAAATTATTTTTTATTAAATGTTTCATAATATTTTTCTTCATTACCCTTTCATACACTTTCATAATATGTGATGTTAGACTCACAGGCCTATAATTACTTGCCTCTAGTCTTGATCCACTTTTGAAAGTAGGGGTAATATATGCTAATTTGTGCTCATCATAAATCTTGCCTGTATCTACACTTTGTCTTAATAATATTGCAAGTGGCTTTGCGATAGAATGAACTACTTTCTTTAACGAAATAGCAGGAATTCCATCAGGCCCTGCAGCAGCTCCATTTTTAATTTCATTAATAGCCTGCACAATATCAGCTTCATTAATATCTATGTCAGCTAAATATTCACTATTTTCATCCCTTACTTCTATATCATTATCTTCATTATCTATTCTAGGGGTGAATTCTCTCTTATATCGTTCTGCCAGTATGTTGCAAATTTCCTTTTTTTCATTCGTTAATCTCCCTTCAATTCTCAGAGGGCCTATTTCTATTCTTCTTTTATTCATCTTCTTCGCATATGAGTATAATAGCTTGGGGTTTTGCTTGATATTTAATAGGGTTTTTTCTTCCAAGTCCCGTTTTTCATTTTCTTTTGATTGTATAATCTTTTGTTCTGCATTTTCTATCTTACTTTTTAGTTCTATAACTTTCCATGCATTTTTTTCTTTTGCAAGACCCTTTTTCCACTTTCTGATTTTCTGGAACAAGATCCTTCTGTCTCTTGGTATGCATGAATGATGTTTACTTTTCTTCTTCGGTATTATCTATTTTCTACTATCCATTTTATATAATATCTCCGTATTTACCCTTATGTCATCACTTACGAAAATGTTATCCCAATCTTTGTTTAATTCTTCATTAATTTTTTCTGACCATTTTATATTTTTACTGTAGAAGTTGTATTTTCCATATCCTTCCCACTTTTTCATTTCTTGCTTATCTCTATTTTCACTTGCTTTGGAATGAACTGTTAATTCTATGACATTATGGTCTGAAATATTCGCATTATAAACTATTATTTCTTTAACATAATTCATCTCGTTCACAAATACTAGGTCTAAAGTATTTTCCTTTCTTGTTGGCAGGTGATTTATTTGTTGAATGTTGTATTCTAGTAGCATATCTAATAGCTTTTCAAATTGCCTCTTATCTTCTGCACTACTATTACTCTCTTTTTTATATGTATAAGTACAACCACAATCTCCTATTCGTTCTTTCCATTCTACGAAAGGAAAGTTGAAGTCACCAGATAGGAGAATAGTCCAGTCCTTGTGATTTCTACATATATCATCCAATTTTTCAATTATTAAGTCAAACTCTTTAGTATTAGGAGGTCTATATATTACTATGTTCATCAATTTTTCAGATTCAAATTCTACCGCTATTAGTTCACATTCTGAGTTACTATATTTCTCATATATTTTTCCTTGTTTTTTGTCTTTCCCATATATTGCGGTTCCCCCTTGATTCCTATTTTTTCTATCTGATCTATAAGTTTGGAACCCTTTTATTTGATCATCATTCCCAGTCTCTTGGGAATACCAGGTTTCACTTATATTCATTATATCTATTTTCTTTTCATTTTGGGTTAGTTCTTCTAAGTACTCTATTTTTCTTTTTGAGTTACTCGTAACTAAACCCTGCGCATTCATCACTATGATGGTTTGCGTGTTTTCTCCTTCATTTAATACTGGTAGTAATAAGGTTTTTCCCATGTCTCTTTCCTGTTCTGGTATGTTGTTCTTTTTTTCATTTCCAGAAATTCTGACATTAAAAAATCCAACTTTTCCATAATATTTGATCTTCCTTCATCATAATTATTCATTTTGTCTGAATCTGCAATCTCTCTCCGTTTCTGCAATATCCTCTTGCATAATAAATACAGTTATTATCTCTTGAGTAGAATTTCGGAGCTGATGCTTTGAAATTTTTTGCTGACACCTCTGCATATCTCATTGGTGGTTTGCTTTTCTCTTTTACCTGATATTCTTGATTTCTCTCTTTATTTGTTTCTTTCTTATTTTGGATTTTATTACTTGGTTGGTTATTTATTTGATTATGATTCATGGCTACAGGGTGCATATATTTGCATTTTTTGTCGAACTTACATCCTTTTCCTTCTTTTAGGTTTTTACATATTTTTGGATGCAGATCTCTGCAATCATCCCCATATCCATCTAAGTATGCACATTTACCATATATTTCATAGTTTTGACATATCTTAGGATGTTTGTAGTAACATCTTTCTCCAAATCTGCAATTCCCTCTTTTCAAAAGGTTGCAGATTTTGTCTTTCTTGTCTATTTTTTCCTCTTTCCCGTCATTGTATAGATCTGGGTAGAGCCTCTTCGGGGTTTGCTTTTCTGTTGTCATATCGTAATTTATTTCTTCGTAGGTATGCTGCTTTATTGCCTCATATGTAGTATCAATGAGTATCTCTGCATCCATACTTTTATCTTGTTCTTTGTTTTCCTTATTTTTTCTGTCATTTCATTTTTGTTTACTTCTCTTCCGTTTTCCTCTTCTTCTTTTTCTTCTTCTTCTTCCTCTTCTCTCTTCTTCTTCATCCTCAACTATTTGTACATTCAATCTTGATTTAATAACATTGTCTATCCATGATAGACATGTTGAACAAAAAATTCTTGTATCTTTTCTCAAATCTTGTATTACCTCAGCACACTGTGGATGGGTCGGAATGTTGCATGCAGCACATTTTCTGATTAGGTTTTGTGGATTGACTATGCTATACCAAACCTTACACAGTTTGCATGCTTTTGGCATTCTTTTTCCTAATGCATCAATTAGGATATTCACAAGATTCACCTTATTCATTTTCTTTGTCGGAATATGTTGGTTTATGTATATTTTCTTTATGAGTCTCTTGACCACTTGGATTTTATTTGGAACTTCTTCAATTATTTTCAAGATGTTTTCATTAGATTTGTTCCAGTTTGAAGGATTATATCCTTCTAATATATCTATGAATGCTTTTGTATCTTTTTGGTTAGGACTGTTGCTGATTTCATAGATGAGAAATGCCAGTTCCCTTCCTGCTACCTCATCGTATTGCGAATCTGCTAGACACGCCAAATTACGCCACCTCTTCCCGCAGTTGGAACTTACTGCCATCTTGTTCTGATTTATAGTATTACACTTGATAAACTAACTTAGAAGACGCTTTATCCTACTATTTTCACACTAATCTTATCACCGATAGTTCACGAACACTTCTAGATATTTCTCAAATTCTAGTCGTATGTTAAACTTGTGATATCTGTTGATTAATCTGACTTCACGCGGGTACGACTCACCAAGCAAGATGGCTACTTACGAGAGACAGAAGAGACAGAAGCTCAAGATGGAATGACATATGTTATTCCATCTTGCAGAAGCTCATGCCATGAATTCCCACAACTGAGTGAGCAGACGTAATAAAGATATGCAAATGATGCAGTTTTAATACACGAAACACAGCAAGATTTACAAAGTTTTCTTAATAGATGCATCGTTTGTCTAGGGATGTGGGACTCAAAATACACCTAATTAAAACAAAGTAATAAGAACAGAGTACGCACAAAGGATGAGATAACATTAGTTGGAGAAAGGAATAATGAGGCTGAATCTTTCAAACATTCAGGAACAATGATACGCAATTCAGGTTCACTCGAGTTGGAATTTAGTGAAAGGCTCAAATAGGCCTTACAGCGATGGAACTGCTTAGTAAGATTTGAATATCAAATGGAACTGAAATTATGCAAAAGGCAAGTCATGGAACTGATACGAAATAGATTATATTTTAGTCCAGAACGATGGGTATTGGTATACTGAAATTAATTCTTATACTATGTCAATGCCATTAAGTCGAACAGATTGTGTCGATTGGAAATTAAAGCTTAAGAGGCATATTAGGAGTTAAAAGGATAAGCGGAAAATTGGTACTGTTAGGTAAAGTGTGGAAGTTATGTATAAAATGTTAAGATGAAAGGGCGATTGAGGTGACTAGGGCATGGCCTCCACACACCCCGTTGTGAGAAGGTACCCGATAGTGTCAGTCAGACTTGTGCCCGCCTTTAGATTTGGACGGACCTAGACCTACTTGGATGGAAACTATAAGAGTCGGGGTTTGTAGAGAATAAAGTAGAAGGATTTCATGAGGAAATTCAAAAGTCCGAAGCGTCACAGTGTTAATGAATATAGTGAATTTTTTCCCCATAGTATACTGTTGTACTTTAATACACACTGATCATAAACTTGTGATTTGCTGTGACTGAAGTCTTACCGAAATTTGTAAGGGACTTAATGCATGGTATTTTGGAAAATTTTTTATTTTCGTCAAATGATTTTTAATCATTTGGTATAAAAAGGGCCCACGAATTACATTGGTTTTATTATAAGTAAATAACACTAAACCACTGTACACAGTCTTGATTTGAACGTACACAATATTATATATGGCATTGTATTTAGTACCTGTATTGAACGATTAATACTTAAGTTTATAACCGTTATAAGTTACAGTTCTCTCTGTTCCCAACACTGTCGTATATCAAGGAAGAGCAGTTATGTGACAATTTAAGTAGTGGAGTAGTGTGCAGTTGTGGAATAAAAAAAAGGAGAGAAAAAAAAACTCACCATTCGCCACTAAGCGTTAAAAAAGGAACAGTCATCAGCAAACAAATGTCCATTTCAAACACCAGAAATTGATGCGGGTGTACAGCTGTTATTTGTTTTGAAAGCGACTGTATTTCTGGTCGACGAAGCTTTTTGGTCGGTGTGACTTCGTGTTTTCAGTTTTATTATTCTTTATATTGTTGTTTTATAGAATATTATAAAAGAACAGATGGGCCTAAATCAAGAGTTATACAGATGGGCCTAATTCATAGTTATTGTATAGCAGAAATACGTCTGATTAAGAGAGAGAGAGAGAGAGAGAGTGAATGAAATAAGCTATGTATGTATAAGGGAAAATTGATAAGTGTTGAATGTATGCAGTGAGGCTATGTTAGCGTCTCACTGATAGAGAGCGATTGGTTATTGTTCACGTCCATTGAAAAACATGTACTGCTGTTAACTGTGCGTTACCTTCCGTTGGTTGAATTTGATTACCTTTGTCCTTTTTCCGTGTCTAATGCTAAGAAGAAATACGGATGCGATATGGAATTTTTATTTCGTTAGTTAGTAAATGGTGATTGATGTGTTTTTTGTGACTTCACAAACCTTGTGATAAGTGATACATGTCATGCTCATTAATACTTCAAAGAGAAAGTTACACTGGAAGAATACTTTGTAGATTTAACTTTTTCTGAATTATATGGCCCTTCTAAAAGTTAAGTCTTAATAATTATCATTAAGACCTACCTGTTATAAATAATTATAATTATGTACAACAGTTTATTATCAAGAATTTATATATGTATATATTTTATATGTATGTATTATATATATAGTATATATATGAAAATATCTAATACATATTTTAGATAGTGCTATACGTACTTACATTTTCCTCGACTCTAACTATTGCTTGTAACTATTTTTTAGAGCAATTCAACTATCAAACGTTTAATGATGAATCTGTTTCTGTATAATACAGCATTTAAAGGCGTCGCCTTCGAGTTGAAAAAATGGATTCAGTGATTGCTTGAAATGGAGTTTTCTCTAAATCCGTGAGATCTGAATGATCAAGGCAGTAGACTTTCTCAGCTGCATGACAGTGAGCTTGGTCACATTATGTCCCGTATCTTGCTTATGGTATGGACCTCCTAACCCATCTAAACCATTATTCGCAAAACTTTTTTTTTTTTTTTTTTGTGGGGGGGGGGCCTGTTCTCTTTTCATTCACGATGCAGCTTTCTTGAATATTTTCAACGCAAATTTTTAATGGAATTGCGACAGACATTGCATTCTTCTTTCGTAGCAACGACAACTAAGATCACAAGAATTTCAGTAATTTCAACCGTTTTCACTTTCACTCGGTCTTGTTCTCGTTCAGTATACTAATTGGATTAGGTAATTCAGTTATCTAATTAAATTTCATTTATATAATATTCATTTTGAGCGATACATTTTAGGTCTGCGCAGTAAATATCGGAATGCTGTAAACTTCGTGAAAAATATTTTAATTTCCTCTACATCAAAGGTAAATGAAATAGTATATGCTTTTATTAAAAATAATTCTGGAACCTTTTTAAATTTTTCCTTCTTTATGCTGAAAGTTTCTTTTATATAGATATAACTATATATATAATATTAACTATATATATATATATATATATATATTATAGATCTTATAATTATACTTATATATTATATAAATGATATATATGCTTCTATTAAAAATAATTCTGAACTTTTTCCTCTTATGCTGAAAGTTTATATATATATATTATATATATATATATACATATATAATATATATATATAAATATATATATATAAGAATATTAATACTAATTTAATATATATATATGTATATATATTTAAAGGAAACTTTCCACCACATACTCTATTTCTTATTTAGTATACGTAGCTCAAGAGGGTATTAGATTTGTGGTTATGCGCAGGGATTTAGAGGTTAGATTTCTAGCCTAAATCCCTTTTGACATAAAGTTAATGCCGGCACACTTTCTTACCAGGTCAACTATAGGGGTGGGTGTAGGTTGAGATTAGACTACGCACCATAAGAAAGCGAGCAAAAACCAGTAATATTGAACTTAGCTTTTAATTAATTTACTTTTCATTTCCCCTTCTTTTCGCATTATTTCTCGGCGGTACCTTCTGCCTTTCAAAATGAGTAAGTGGTGATATTTATCTACCATTTTTTTTACAGGAACAGTATAAATTTAGTCATCATCGTATAATCATATTATAATTTTTCTGTCACTTGAAAATTTAATGAACAGATCACATATCCTCCAAACCGGAATAAGTGGAAATTATCTCATATTCGTAGGATTGCCATAAACAGTAATGGTAATGCATTTACCTATTGTTTTAATCTATGCATCTAATTAGGTAAATGGATTAAGACTATAAAAAAGTTTGATTATCCGTGATCTAATCTTTTTGACTGCAGAAAAATATTTGATTTAGCATACATTGTCATTTTAACACTAAAACACCTCTTCTAGATGCATTCCTCATAAATGAACGAACAATTACATGTAAATCTCATAACAAAAACAAAGAAAAGACATTAATTTCCTGGTGCTATTCTCAATATCTAATTAGACGTGACCCTTACGATATTTATTTCAGCCAAGTTGATTTATGGTGCTCTTCTAATAAATTGCCCAAAGGATGTAGCATTCAGCTGAGAGAGAGAGAGAGAGAGAGAGAGAGAGAGAGAGAGAGAGAGAGAGAGAGAGAGAGAGAGAGAGAGAGCGCACATCTAATTTGTAGGACTTTTTTTTTTTTTTGCTTTTTTTTTTTTTTTAAATCACCAGTGTTGGTTAAAGACAATAAATGTGATTAGTTGTGCTTTATTTTAGCGTAAAAAGTATCTTTATAGCAAGTGTTCTTAAAAGAGGAGCATACTGTATGTTGTGTTGCTAACCATATTTACTCAGAAATATATGGCATATTTCGATGTTTTTCAATTTTCTGTAATAGTAATAAAAAACGGGAAAAATCCGTAAGAAAAGCTGCCACCCGAAAGATGACGTCACAGACACAAAACGTGTGGGGTAGGGGCCAACATTGTTACCGATAACAAGACTACAGAAATGAATAGAAAGATCCTGAGCAAAATTTTAGTTTTGTGGTGATAATAGGAATATGGTACTGTATTCTCTGACTAATTCAAGTATACACGTGCTTTCTCATACAATTAAAAGCTCCACAATTTCATGTATTGAGGTTCTTATTCTTGTTAAGGTCAGCCATGAAAAATATAACATTCTAAATCTGAAATTTGCCAGCGTAATCACAAAGAATTTCCTTTGCATATACACACTTGGTTATACATGCAAGAGCTGGCGAACATCGAGTTTATTATAATGGGAATCAGTAAATTCCATTTGTCGGACGGTTGTAAGCGTTGCATAGGATCATCCCCTGCATTTACATCCTGCAAACGGCTTTATATTATCTCCCTCGCGAGCATTTGGTGGCGTCTCCAGACCTCCACTCTGTCGGCTTCTGTTTGTAAAGTTGCATTTCGGTATCGGGCTATCAAAGTATAACTGGTATCACAGTAAAATTGTGTTAAGATACACGACATACAAGTTGCAATTGAGGGTTTAATGTATCTTTACACCCCGAAGAACAATTAAAAGTCTGTCAAGTCACTATCGAAAGATTCGCATTGGAAAAGGTATGAACTTGTAGGGTGTGCCTGCACAAAGGAATAAATTGCAGCTGGATTTTCTTTCGAGGGTCTCATTTGCATCAAGCGTTAGAACATTCCACGGTGTAGGAAGTGCTGAAGGTGGGATTTGTGGGGCAGTTTTGCTGCAACTGCTCTCGAAATGGTGGAATCATTCTGAGGGAAATGAGTCGATGGGTAGTTTTTGGGGGCGCTCAACATCCCATCATGAAGGTTTATTTTGCGTAAATGACTGAAATATTTGTGTTTCTGTCTCTGCCCCCTGATTCATATCAGGTGCATGTGTGGTTCCCGTATACTTTGGGCTGTGCTATAATCTTCCTTAAATGACTGAAATACCTGTATTGCCATTTCTGCTTCCTGAATCATATCAGGTGCATGTGTGCTTCCCGTATACCTTGCAGTGAACGTATGACTTAATGCTCTCCATCCTTGGGCTGTGCTGCAACATCTGCGCTATGACCTTCCAAAGTTTAGTTATGTAGCTTTGGCTAGAGGATATACTTAGACATTACTTGTCCTGTCCTTGCATGTTTGTTTGACAGGTTTATTTATTTACGTCTTTGTTTGCCTATTTATTTACAGTCCAGATACTTTTCGCAGTTCTCTTCTGTATTTCAGACAATTTCGTATATGCCAGTAGAAGCTTGTTCCATGGTAATAGTAATTATAATGATTATAATAAATAATGTCTGAGGTAAACGCATAAACGTTAGAAATTTAATAAATATGTCGTTTGTGTAAAGAGAAGGATCAGTGTTGTCGATTTTAATTAATGCAAATTCTTCTCTCCTCTCTTCATCCTCTCCCTCCTCTCTCATTCCTTCTCTCCCTCTCTCTCTCATCATCTCTCGATCCCTCTCGCTCTCGTCTCGTCTCTCTCTCTCTCTCTCTCCCCGAGATGCTTGTTCTTTCCATTCCGTCAACGGAAGGATTAGAGCAGTTTAAAGGGGAAGGGAGAGAAAGACAATTTCAGACTCGGGACGCAGATTGAAGTTTAAGTAGATGGTTTTCAGGATGTCATTTTTTCTCTGTAGCCATGACTGCGTTTAAGAGACAGCAAAAGAGGAAGAAATTCTACACTTCTTCAAAACTCGCTGCTGTAAGTCATTCATATTTCATTGAACTTTTCTCCGTCGTATCCTTGTCAACATCTCTTCCACTGGCATAGTTCATGCTCTCCTCGCGCCGAGGAGATGGGGATATTCATTAAAACGGGAGCGAACCATGTTAAGATTCAAGGCCAAACACAGCAACAACAACAACAACAACAACAAAATAGTCTCACAGCGCAACGGAAAATTGCAGAAACCGACTATAAAGTTGAGGTAACGAGTTCGACCCCAAGAAATGAATTGAACGGATTGATGAATGGATGGATGGATGAGATTTTAGGGACATGAACAAGATCCTAAGGGGCAATGGGGCTAAGTTTAACAAACTGGTGAAATAATGACGGGATGATATAAAAGGTAACATTTTAAAAATAAACCTTCATTTCATATATCTTTCATTAATCGTTCATGCGCTTAAGTTTAAGAAAATGATACTCAAATATAGTATATATGAAATGTATTTACACACAATATATATATATATATATATATATATATATATATATATATATATATATAATATATCTATATATATTATATATATATATAATATATTATAGATATATATATGTATTATATATATATATATATATATATATATATATATATATATATATATATATATATATATATATGCCTTAAAAATCTTAATGGGTTTTGTAAACTAACACTACTGGGAAGTTTGCATCGTCTCCGAAAATGTAAAAAATTTCCATTTAGATGGGTTCTCTGTACTTGAAGAAGAGGAAGATCACTTCCCTGAACATTTCCTGAAAAGTTAGGCCTTATAGTTCGTTTCGTGTGGAATTGAAGAAGTTGTATATTTCATATACTATGTTATGTTGAGAAGCGTTGCTGTAAAATTTTCCAAGCAATTCATTCCCCTTCATACCAGTATGTGCTGGGATTCAAAAGCGATAAGGTAATTTTTTGCTGACATAATATGCAGAATAACCTCTCCTAATTCTTACAAATCAGTGTATACACTGAATTTTAATTATGAATAGGTTCCGTTGATCTTGTAGTCTGGATATATTAAAAAATCTCTGCTTCGAATGTCATTCTAAATTCAAAGCTTTGTTCACCTTTGAACTATTCGGTTAACAAGACTAATACGAAAAATGCGTTTTACTGTATTTTGAACTTATTTCGTTATCAGTCTTCCGTAAATTTATTTGGAATATTTTAAGGATATTTCAGAAAACTTTCTGAAATCATACTCCCTTCTCCAGCAAGTTTTTTTTTTATATATTTCTTATAGTAACATATATTTTAGTCCAAGCTCTTTAACACCCAAGCTTATGAGAATCTGCAAAAATGCTTTCAAGCGGAGATGTCTTAGAAACTCCTCGGAAGTTTTAAATTCAACGTTTTGGACCATATCTTGTTCTATCTGTGAATGGCATACCTATTGCAACTGAGATCTATAAAGAGAAGTTGTATTATTAAAATAAAGAATGCCCTGTGTTTTATTTTTTTAGAGAATAAAGACGAATTGAGTAAGATCAGATAAAGCAAAGTAAAAAAATATATTCTGTTCCATATATTTAGGACAAATTAAATAAGTTAAATTTGTCAAGTCAGTTGAACCGAGACCAAAACTAATTTCATTAATTCTATATTTGAGTGGAGAATTATGTAGATAAAAACTATGCAGACCATACTGAATGGATGTAAACTAAATTGAATAATTTCAGTCTGATATATACCCAGGACAAAATGGGTAGATGCAGGAAACTAATTTCGTTTTATGAAGCGAGTAAAATGTAAAAAAAATTAATTCAGTTCTTCATCTGAAAGACCAGCGAGATGATAAATAAATCAATTCACCATTAACTATGCAGAGCAAACTTAGGCGACGAACAAAAGAATTCGGTTCTATGAAAGCAGGGCGAATTGAGTATACTCGTATGTAAGACACAAAATCAGTATATTTAAAGCAAATTAAATAATTTTTTATCTAAATAACAAAACAAATTAACTTCATGTAAAGTAAATCGGTTCAATTCTGTTTGAAACTAATTTAATGGCTGAATCGGCAATCATTTTTCTGAACTGTTTCTTCAAAGTGAAATGTAGTGTGATTACATCATAACGAACTCTGTGATAAGATAATTTCCCACTTTTTTCTTCTTGATTGACACAGGTAATAGAAATCCTATTTACACAAGTATAGGTAGCTTTAAAAGACAACAACAATCTGGTTCCCTCTTCATGTACTATGTTCCTCTTCTTCGGAATCTGTATTCTCATTGTCTATTAATCCTTCGGTGTGAAGAAGCATTCTCATTATCTTTTGTTCTTGGTAATTTATGTTCTTGATAGGATGTCTTGATTTTCCTTCAATTTTTTGTTAGATTGTCTTTTTTTTAAGAGGTAAATATTTAGTCTCGTATATTTCTTCTCATTTGTTATGAGTCTAATGACAGAGTGAAGGTTTGAAAGTGGTTGTAGGTTGCATCCTTTGTACCACAAGGATTGGTTTGATATAACAGATGAATACAATGAACTTAGGTCTCAGTTAACGGCCATGTTATGTCTTTGAGCCCTTCCTACTCGTATGAGATGTACATGGGCATTCTTGAGTTATTGCTTCATATTCCTCCATGGATTTATTTTTCAATTGAGATTTTTTTTTCTTGCAATTTAAAATGGTGTCTTTTGTAAAAGAAATAACAGTCCTCCTATTTATGATCATGAGAGGAAATGGAGAATATTTTGCACGTGGGCATGACAATTTCATGTGTCCGTATTCAGTGTTACGATACTGCATTAACGTTAATCTTCACTTACCTCCATACGTATGTGGTCCCCAAATGACACATAGTCAGGAATGTCAGAGCAATTGCACGTTAGTAGAAAGCTTCCATTGATGCTCGTAATTCAAATGTTTCATGTACCTTTGAACGGCATTGGCCCAGTTTTTCTTTATCTGAAACTCTCATAGTTCCCGGGAATAGCTTTCTCCCCTCATCTTGTGAAAGGGCTAATGACGGGAGACTTATCCATATTTCTATTTTGAGAAGCTTTGACAGTATCAAGAAGCTATATTTGTTTAGGATTTCGTGCTTTTATAAGTTCGATTTTTCCTTTTTGTTTTAGATTGTCCTAAGGAATTGTACCAAGGGCTGACGTTCATTGGTAGGAATTCAGTTACTTTGATCTTATTTGTAGCTCCTCTCTTTTACGTGGCAACAAACCATAGAAGGGATGCTCTTTACCTTATAGTCCTCTTTCGCTTCCTGTGGAATGAAGTCATATGAGCCATCATTAAAGTTGTCAGTAATGAACACCTTTGTTCCCAAACTAGAACCACTGACAGAGTGCTTATTACATTAACGGCGAATTGGATAGACACGACGCGGACAATGATCATAGGCAAAGGATCGAGCCGGTTATTAAAGTGGATATAGTAGGAGGAACGAGAGGGATAAATAAGGAAAGAGTAAAAAAAGGATGGCGAATTGGGAAAGAAAAGTTATGTGAGAGAACGGTCTCGTGCGGGGATAGGTCGTGAGGAAAATAGAATATGGCAACGGGTTAGAGGGGAAGCGATAATTAGGTAAACTGTGAAAGGGAAAGCAATTCAGGTTAGGGGGACGATCGCTAGTGATCCTAAAGAGAGAGAGAGAGAGAGAGAGAGGCCCTATATTTTTAAAGTATACCTTTTAACTGACAAATAATTTTGTATTCAAAATTATTTTGCCTAGTTCAATTAGAAGGTCCCACCTGAGATCACTCATCTGCTTCGTATTTTGCCAATTATCTATTTTTTTTTTCGTATCCTTGAGAGAGGGTTGTCTTCCCCTTTGGCTTATTTTAAAATGGTAATCTTTATGTTCATCTTAGTTTTCATGTTTTGATAATGATTGATTTTGAAATATTCAGTGAGTATCTTTTATTGAACTGACGGTGAGTATTTGTCGTGGTATATTGAATATTCTTCGAATACTGCTAATGGGTTATTTTCCGGTCAAAGGACTTATATTAAAATATAATTAATGTTGATCCTAATTTTTTTCGGGTGGACAAGATAATATGTTATTCAACTATAAACGCAAAATAGAAATGAAGGCAAAAGATCTTGTTTTATCAAACTATTAAACAACGTTGCGAACAAATGAGAGAAAACCTCTCTTTAATCTACCTCATGGATGCGAAAAGAGACTATAATTAGAAGCATGAATATTCATTTGATGAGGAAACTTAAACTTGACCTGTTTATGTTCAAAATTACTTATTATAGTACAAGAAGGATATCGTTCATGGTACGATCTCAAACAATAGTTTTTATTTGTCTTGTTATTATATTATTATTATGCTTAATTTGAGCTGTGCATAAACAATTTTAATGAGCATTCGTATTCGGTTCAGATGACACAGCTAATTTAGTGTTCATCGCGGTGGCCAAAGAAAGATTTTGTTTTTTATTTTTTTTTCCAATGTGGGGCAATTTATGCGTTTCTGTATCTTTATATCGCTTTGCCAGAATTTTTCGTTCCTGTTAACGGAAGGCTATTGAATTCATCCTTTATCATCAAGTAGTACCAAAAATCTTTGTATGATTTGACTCGAGACTTTCTCAGCAAGGTGGTTTCTCTCTCTCTCTCTCTCTCTCTCTCTCTCTCTCTCTCTCTCTCTCTCTCTCTCTCTCTCTCTCTCTCTCTCTCTCTCTCTCTTCTTCTTCTTCTTCTTCTTCTTCTTCTTCTTCTTCTTCTTCTTCTTCTTCAGTGACTAGCCTTCAGTGTTCATAACACCCGTCAAGCCAGTCCCTCCCATATTTACTTTGTGAAAACAGGCAGTCTCGGATTACAGACCTCAGTGAAGCGTTTCGCTTTCCTTGCTGGTAAACTTTGGAACTTTTTATTTATTTTTTTATTCTATTTCAAATCATTTCTTGATTTATATTTTCTCTTCGGGACTGGACTACTAAAAGGAATTTGGTGGTCCATCCCGAGAAAAGTAAATGGGAGAACTTCTTTTGTTTCTCTAATAAGCATTTGCACAAAGCTAATTCGTTTCCTTTATGTGCGTTAGAATGTGTATTCAGTACATAGTAACTAGGAATTTGTTTAAAAAAAACTTGTCGTTACCTCTCCATTTTGTTTTAAGGACTCATTTCCTCAATTTCGTTTATTTCATAATTGAAGACCTTGTACTATTTTTTCATATATTTCACATCCTCGTCTTTAACTTATTTTCACACCTTTCTGTACTTTCAGTTTAGGACAAATATTTTTCCCATCGAATATAAAATATTGTCGGTTTTAAAAGCATGCATTATTTTTAAAAAAAGGAAAAATAATATTTGCCCTTTTTTAGGTTGTTCGAGGATACGCAGCATTTTTAATTTTTTTCATAATGAAATCATCGTTCTGTTTTATACCACCGCGGAATATTTTTTTTCCATTTACCATTTTTTTACGTCGCGACGTGACTGCAGGAAGCGAAAAAACAATTCGTAAATCATAGTCGGAGAGAGAACGAGAGATAGGAAAAAGATAATGGTTAAAGGACGTGAACTGAATAACAAAGAAAAGAAAACAAATGGGAAAAAAGGAAATGTAACGAACAGAGAGAGAGAGAGAGAGAGAGATAGAGAGAGAGCGAGAGAGAGAGAGAGAGAGAGGGGGTTGGATGGGTGGGGGGGGGTATATAGACGGTTTTTACCCTCTAGAATCCAGATGCAGTTTGGGAAAATTGATCCTGGTTGAGCAAGAAGTGTCAAAGAAAGATATTTCGAAATATTTGGAAAAATGAGAAGATCAGAATGAAGCAGAAACGTATTTTACCTAATTATGGGGCTAATATATTCTTAAGTATATAGGTTATAAAGGATACGCAACCATACAAACATATGTATGTAATATACATATATATACATTATTATATAGAATAATATAATAATATTATATATATATAGATATATTATTTATATTATAATATTATATAATATATTATATATATATATATATATAGCTTATATTATAATATATGTATATATATATATAGATATATATATATATATATCTATATATATATATAATATTATATATTTATATATATATATATATATATATATATAGATAGAAGATAGATAGATAGATAATAGATATTGATAGATAGATAGATAGATAGATAGATAGATAGATAGATAGATAGATAGATAGATAGATAGATAGATAGATAATGTGTGTGTGTACATAAATACTGACGCGAATAATTCTGCTATTGACAAAGTTTACCACGTGCCTATTCAACATATCATACTACTCAGCAACGTACAAATGCTTACGTGAAAGTACCGATCCTCATCAGAAGGCTCTTAAGCATTCGTCACCTGGAAGTCATTTCGCGGAGCAATAACATTTGAGAAAGTGGAAAGGCCCGAGAGAAGTCGCTTCGAACTTGAAGCCGCAACGTGGCCGAGACGCCATTTACTACATTTGCAAAGGGACTTTTGTGAGAGTCTGTGACCCCAGACGCCATTTGCATAGAAATATCCAGGACAGAGTTTCTGATTGAAGAAGGAAGTCTTTGGGGATCTCCTGCATAAGGATTTAAAAAAGGAAACTTGTTTACTTGGCGATTAGGGTAAATCTCTCGTGTTTTATCAAATGGTTGAGGAAGGACAACTGGGGAAAGGTTTGGCATTAACGGTAAAGAAATAAAGGAAGGAGAAAGGATATGATAAAATTGGATTAAAAAATGGGATACCAGATAGCGTTACATGTTTCCTTGAAAGTCATGAAAATTTTTATCTAATTTAATATCTTCGAATAACATATCTCCCTTAAATGAAAACCAATATGTGTATCGGTGTTTAGATGGGTAATAAGCAGTTACGTTAAGTGATTTGTTTTCCTATGAAGCTGTATTGGTTGCTGTATTTAATTCTTTACTCATTCTTTTTCGTCTGTTTCCATCTAGATTTCCAACTTCCCCAATTTTTTACTTTTTTCATGTTACCATTTTCAACCCTTGATCAAACCCAAATCTTCGGAGTAGTCCTGTGAAGACATCATCATTGTGATAAACCTCCTTTTTAACAAACAAAAGCCACCAGAGTATTTTCGCGCAAACAGTTGCTCCGTTTACAGAAGCTAGTACTCTAACTACTTGTTAATCTGTAGACTTTTATCATCTATATTAAAAAGTAAACAGAATCTTTATTGGGCAAATTACCGGATACTTTTCACTTTTCGTCAATGATTGCTGTTACCCTGTAACGGGTCTCTAGTATATAATAACGAGTTATCAGATGGTTATAAATGTTAAAAAATTTCTTTACCTTAATGGGAGAATACCCCTAAAACGATACTTTTTGAAAGCTTCTTGACAGATAATCTCGGTCTTAATTGTGATTTTAATGATACTGAATTGTCATGCGATATCATAACATTTGCAGTACTTGTTGCAGTAGTGGATTTCAAGTTATTGCGAAACATTATATCTTCCTGTGATATGTTCATTCAGTGACCAGTGCGTAAACCTTAGAAAGAAATTAAATAGATAGATAACCTATAGAGATGTACACGAGTTGTGCTTCAGTAGTTTTGAAACGCTCGAACTCTCCTTTTCTTCCGTGTATATTATGTAAACAATAGGATAATGTTGTAACTTTCTCACAAACTATGTCCTTTGAGTAAATATGTAGGAATACATTACCTCTGCACATTTACTGTGGTTTGTTTTTCGTTCAGCAGAAACTACAAAGCGTGCCAATTCAATCGTTAGATTTCTACCAAATGCAATACTAAACTGTAAAGGTGAATGCCTGGAAGTGTTTGAAATATTGAGTTCTGCAATCCTGGAACATACTGTTGTAGGAAAACTAAGCCCAAGGGCAATGCAGATATTATTGTTTGGATGAGGGATCACGCACGTTTAGATGTTTGAAACTCTCTCTCTCTCTCTCTCTCTCGACTCTCGTCTCTCTCCTCTCTCTCTCTCTCTCTCTCTACTCGCTCTTCCTCGTTGCTTAACTGCTCGCTGCTTCAGTAAAAGAACGTCAGCTAGCTGTAAAAGTTTTTTATCAGATAGGAAAAGTTTTCCTGTATTTAAAGGTTAACACTTTCTCGCCGTTTTCAGTGGCCGATTAAATTTTTTTTTCTTTTGACTAACGTTCTCATTTTTGCATTAGCGTTGGAGAGAGAGAGAGAGAGAGAGAGAGAGAGAGAGAGAGAGAGAGAGAGAGAGAAGCCCAGCAGTTAGAACTTACAACTCCAACCCCATAAATATACTATCGTTTCTATTATTCTTTGAGGCAGCCCGTTCTATTGAGATAGTAGAACGATCTGCCAGTTTAAGCAGAGGTCCCGTGGCAGCTTAGCGAAGCCGGTATGAAGCTTAACGCCTCTTGATGAATAATTTAACAAAAAGTTAATATAGTTGAGAAGTTTTTTTTTTTCTTGTAAAGGGTATATAACAGAAGGAACCTCATAAAAGTTGAAGATGCTTATGGAAAAACTTGCTGTAACAGTATATATTTACAAATTTACGACAGGATTCATAGCATTAGTGAAATTCGACAGATTTTAATGAATGAAGTAATGGAATTTTATCCCACCGATTGCACCTGATAGCTGATATATACCTGTTTCCAGCTGGGTATTTTATTTCATCGCCTCATTGATCGGGGAACGAGTCTATAGCAATGGCTGATGTATGATATGGGGCAGTTCTGCTCTCTTATACTCATACCAATGGGATATGAACAACGGAAAATATAAAGTATGAGATGTGATAAAGAACTACATAACGTATAAAAATGACATAGCACAATAGGAAGAATAACTCATTCAGTGGAACGAAGAATAAGGAACCCGGACAGATATAGTAAGTTCTTAAATACATCAGCCAATTTTTAGCTGATATTAAATGATTTTTTGGCTACCAATAGAATTTGAAATAGGAGCGTCTCGTCTTCGCTAATATTATCGCCTGAAGTCAATGACAGCGCCAATACCTCAAGGAAATAAAAGCATAAAATTAATAAAGAAAAAATAATGCTTGCTGAGCAAAAAGTTGAACGTTAAGAAGATTAAGAAAAAATAGAAAATTAAGTAAGAAAGTTAATGAGCTCTCAAAAAAGGAGGACAACAAAAGCTGATGTTTTGCGAAGAGGTTACAAAGGCAAAGAAATTCTCTTCAAAATATTTTTAAAAGCCTTATTAAAAGCTTAAGTAAGAGACATTATGAAACGTAGAAGTCACTGAAAGAAATAAGATCAGGATCTGACAACAATCTGAAATTAAAGGCTTACAGAGCTTCATCTCGAAATATTTTTCAGAATTCGATAGATATATATATAATATATATAATATATATATATATATATATATATATATTTATATATATATATATATTATATATATATATATATATATATATATATATATATGAGAGGGGGAGGATATTCGCCGTCATTCAAGACCAGAATCTACTGCAGATGACTAAGAAACAAGTACATAATTCATTGGTTTCAATTTAAAAAAAACAAGGGGTGGGGGGGGGGGGAGACGAACCGAACTTGCCCGAATCATTTCTAAATACTGGTTCACGGCGAGTTGCTACTTAATTTGGTAGGGTAATGTACACATGTATATATAGATATATGTATATAAAATATATAGATAATACATGTATGTGTGTATGTATAATTAATATAAAAAATATAAATATGAGTACCACAAGAGGGAAGAAGCTCATTAAGATCTGAAGAGCGGTTCCGATTCAACAAGGCGTGAATTATGTAGGTCTAGCTTTGAATGACATAAGTATGATGAAGATTAGATGAGTATGAGGCGAGGATTAGATGGTGATGAGACAAGAGTTAGATTTGTACGAGGCAAGGATTAGAAGATTACCAGGCAACTTTTTAAGTAGCATATTATATGTCATCGCTTTTGCTATTTGACTAATTCTGTCCGATCGATTCTAGAGCCAAGTCGTGATAAATTTCTGCTCGCACTTTTACTTTTGATGGTAAATTGTATAATCAAATAGATGGAGTTGCAATGGGAAATTCCCTTGGACCAGTATATGCAGATTGTTTCATGGGTTATTGTGAAAAGATTTGGATGTCTGAATGCCCTGTTGCTTTCAAACCCTTGTATTATCGTAGGTACATGGATGACACTTTCTTTGTGTTTAAGGAACGTTCACACGTGGATTTATTTTTTGAATATTTTAATTCTCGTCATCCTAATATTACTTTTACTTGTGAGTCAGAACAGGATATATGTTGTCATTTTTAGATGTTCAGGTACACAGAAATGGAGGTAAATTTGAGAATTCCGTTTATAGGAAAAGTACTTTTACTGGCGTGGGATTAAATTATCTTAGTTTTTCACCAAAGTTGTTTAAAATCAATTCAATACGTACTATGATAAATAGAGCTTACAATGTCTGTTGTGATTTTAATTTATTTCATCAAGACATGGTCTTCCTCCAGAATTATTTTTCCGAAAATTCTTATCCCGTATTTGTCTTTTACAAAGTTCTGAAAAATTTTCTAGATGAGAAATTTTGTCCCAGACCGGTGTACAGTACTGCTAGTAAAGATGTAAAGTATATTAAATCGCCTTTCCTTGGTCATAGTAGCTACTTGGTACGAAAAAAGTTACAAGAAATACTTAAGCACAGTTTTCCTCAAGTTAGTTTCAGATTTGTTTTTACTAACCCTTTTACTGTAGGATCACTTTTGAGGGAGAAGCCTGCTCTTCCTGTGGACCTAATTCGAGTGTCGTTTACACCTGTTCGCAGTGTGGTTTGCGATACGTGGGATCCAGTTCCCGCTGGCTTAGACATAGAATTTTGGAACACAGAGGTCTTTCCGTTAGAACTAGGTTTCCTCTTTCTAAACCACCTTTTTCTGCCATAAGGGAACACAGTTTAGCACAGGACTATCCTTTCACTCACCTAGATTTTAGAGTACTGTCTTTTTGCTCAAATAGACTGGACCTTTTAATTTCAGAGTCGCTGTTTATTAAGAAAATGAAACCGGAATTGAACAACAACTCGTCCGGTATTCAACTAGCTATCATATAGTTTCATAGTAGGTACACAAAGTGGGTCGTTAGCCATTTTATTTTTGAGTGTAGTTTGTTTACCTTTCATATTATTTTCATTGTTATTTCTGTTTTTGTATGTTTCACGTTTTGTTTGAGTTTTTTCGTAATTTTTAGTTTGTATGTGATGTTCATTTTATTTTATGTTTTTACTGAAGCTTTAATAAGACAATTCATTTTAATGTAATTTTAAGTGATTTCTCATCCTTGTCATTTTTTCAGCCTGAAGATGAGGTTTTAAACCTCGAAAGCTCGTTTAATAATGTTCTTCCTGGTCTTGGCACTGTTATTTATTATCAAGCTAAGATTTCCAAGTAGCCGCCCAATTACTGAGACTATATATATATATATATATATATATATATATATATATATATATATATATATATATATATATATATATATATATATGAATGTTTTTGTGTGTTTAGTACTTTAGAGTATCTGCTGAATATGAAAATAACATAAATTAACTTTGGAGGTACCGCCACATGCCAATTCTTTTGATTCAGGATGAAAGGCTACTTGTAGTTATTTGCATGAAGTTTCTGTAATAAAGATAAGAGCGCTGCTTAGCATACAAAAGGCTTCGATGATATGGTTAGATTTTACAGCAAGTTGATGCACTGCGATGAAGGATTTCATTCATCTGTTTTTCATTGTCGAAGTGGTGTGCACTGGATGTCAATGAACTCGAACTGTTTGTTATTCAGTAAAGTGAATTCGAAAAAGATGGGTTTTTATCCTCGCACACTTGATCTCTTTTCACTATGTATGAAGCGTTGGTAAATACACGAAAAAGAGGAAGACATAAGATAAAATGCAGAAAGAGCGCTAAAGGGAGGAAAAATGCAGAAAGGGCGATAAAGGGATAAACAGACCAAAAAAGAGCCAATGCAGGATTTTTGTAAAGAAATAAAAGAACACATGAAACATACACTAGTAAAAGAGATTAAAGAAAATAGGAATAGAAAGGGAACGTATGAAAATGGGGATGAAAAATAAGGAAGAATAGGACCTCTTGCCCTTATATATCTGACATAAAGTGACACCAGCGTGACCGGTTTTCTAAATGCTTCAGTGAAGAGGCCATTCGCTTTTTTAACCCCCTGGAAATATCATCTGAAACTATTGGGTGAAAGCCCCTGGAAGAATTATTGTAATACCCTGAGATAATCTGCTACGGATTACATCCTTCTCGCACAGTGTGCCGTGTGGGACACGCTTTAAATAGCAGCATCTATCTGGCCCCAGGCGCACTACTTTTTGCCTTTTACTTTTCATCCGTTGTTTTCAGCCCTTTCCCGTTAGCTGTCCAACTTCCTTAACCTGATTCAAGAACTAAGAAGTGGCTAGTTGCGCGGCTGTCTTGTTCCAAGTACTAATTTCTCTATTGGCTCAGCTGAGGCCCTTTTGTAAGGCAAATGATTATTTGAAAAACGGCATCATTTTTCATTATCATCCTTGACTCATATATTACTTTATGAATTTGCTATTTTGCGAATTTGAGTTTATTTTGCCTCAATGAAACTGGGATGGCTTCTGCAAAGCATATGCCGTACTGTTCATGTATGGAAGAGGACGTAATGCACGAACATTGAAATAGTGGTATTTATTTGTTTCACGTATATCCTGATGCAAGCATTTTCGTCCGATAAAAATAGATATTTTCGATGTTCATTGTTATATAGAACTAGCGTTACTTTGGTGTTGAGGATGTAAATAACCAGAATTATGATGATGCTTGTTGTATAAGTGACGATGATAAATACGGTGGTAATTGAAGAAATAAAATGGAAATCTTGTTATGAATTATTATAGAGTTAGAAAACAAATCGTGAGTCATAATCGTATAATAAAAGTACCGATTGCCGTTTACGCTAGATTAAGATTCAACAGTTTTCTGGTGTTGAAATTCATCGGAGAAGGGTTGCTTTAGGGAGCGGCCAGGAGGTTTATTGTGGAGCCAAAGGTCCTTCCTGTCTTCGGTTACTTTCTTCTTATTTTATTCGGGTCTGGACAAGAAAAGGGTATTGGATTTGCCCTCCCATTTCCTTAATCAAAACGATTTTAGCGATGGAAGAAGATTGACTCCATTAGATTGAAGCGGTCTGGAATATCTAAGATGCTGTACATCTAAATTGTCATTGAATATTTACTATTAAATAGTGATTCATTACAGGAAAGTAGTTTGTAATAAACAAGTAATTTTTAGATGGAATTGCATATATAGCTTCTTCAATCGTTTTATATGAGAGAGAGAGAGAGAGAGAGAGAGAGAGAGAGAGAGAGAGAGAGAGAGGTCCTTGAGCGTGTAAGCAAGTTAAAAATATCACATGCATGAAAAGTGATTTGTACTTCTGTTTTGATGTAATTATGAATCACGTGCTGAGAGGAATTTGTAGTACCATCTTGGGCAGGGCACTTGAGATTTCCCTGGCTTTTAACCGTGATGAAACAAAGTTGATAGGACACAGCGTTGGCGTGTATGTTATGCGAGGACAGGACGGCCTTTTGCATTGATCATAGGAAGGAGAAACATGAAGACAAAGATAAAAGCAGAGAAAAGCCGAAGGTATCTACTGGCATTATGAGGTTGAATGAATCATTTTCTTCAATTCACGTTAGTAGAATATTATAAGTGCAGGGTGACAAATATGTCGAGCTGACTGAATGGTAGACTAAGTGAGGAATACACCTGCGTTGGTTTAACCGTTTCAGCAATCGCGTCATTCGGTGTTGACCTCTAGTGTGGACAGTAGTTTGTGATCGGCTTTAAAAAAAAAAAAAAACCTTGAAAATAAAAGATGAAATAGTAATTCCGATAATTTAGTTAATATAAAGAACATCGATCTTGGGAAATATGTCACTGATGCAAAAAAAAAAAAAAAATGCTCCAAAAACGGACAAAATTAATAAAAAATAAAGTAGGGAATATTTTTTTTTTTTTTGCGGGGAATACAGCAAAAATGGGACGGGAGGTGTTGAATCGGTAGTACAAAAAAAAAAAAAAAAAAAAAAAAAAACTCTAACCGTGATGTAAAGTGAAAACTAAAACAAGTAAATAAAAAGTGAGCCTGGGGCCCATTAAAAATATCCGAACACTCCAAAGCGCGTAGGTAGAACTTTTCACGCTCTGGCATAGATTGTTGTTTATGCATGAATAATATTTACTTTTTTGTTGATTGATATATGTTTTTTATTTTGTTTTATTCTCTCTAATATGTTTTGTTTGCATTTGTGTGGATTCTATTTTGGGACGCTTGTTGTTTCCAAATGGATTTTGACTGTATAATAATAACCTCCTCATATTGAAATATTGTAATTATTTATATGATTTATCTGTGTGAGAACGGTTGTCTACTAGATTTATTTCTGCCGACGTACAACCTTGAGCCAGCATCGGACACTCTGGGATGAACGTGTAGTCAGTAGTTAACCAACATCCATTATTCAATTCCTTCTCTGTGCAGAGATTGCACTCAGTACACTTATTGGGTGATTGTCTGCGGACTTTTGAGTCCGACTGTAAGTTGGTCCGATCTTGCATAAAAGTCCTCAGGATTGGGACTTGGCATCTCGACTCTCGCGTATATATTGCCACCATTTCGACGACCTACGTACACCTCTGATAGTAATGATACCGAAGATAAAGTTACAGTAATAAACATGAATAGCAACAAATATTGATG